>NW_021680762.1:125648-126456 GCF_001412515.2 Diachasma alloeum
CTATTTTCCAGCTAGACAAGGGTTAAGAGGGTAAGAATAGGTCCAAGAAAGAAAGTGAAAGTATTTCAGGCTCAATTTTCTCTCGAGATACGTGATCCTAAAAACACCTTTTCACAAAAAATTATCCCGTCATCCGCGAAAATCTCTGTAGATTTTTTTTCTACATGATTTATCACCCTTATGCCCAAACATTTCAGCTAGATAAGGGTTAAGAAAGCAAGAATGGGAAAAAGTGAAAGTTTTTCAGACTCAATTTTGTTTCGAGATAAGTGATCTTGAGAACACCTTTTCAGAAAAAAATTATCTCTCCTTCGCGAAAATTTTCGCCTCTGTGTTTTTTTCTCACATGATTTACCCCCACCCCCTCTGACCATTGTCTAGACTATAAAACCGAGGTTTTTCCATGGTTTTTCATCAGTTCTTACGTAAGACTTACGAGTAACGTCTCAGTTTTGTCACGATGAATTCTCTTGTGTGCAAGCAGTGGCTTAAACGTTTGGAGGAAGAGTATGAGCTCTTGAAGATGGATCGAAGACCATCGGGAATTCAACGAACTCTCCATGATATCCGGGGTACGATGCGAGAAGTCAAACAACTTTTGCATGGGGGTGTCTCTCAGGGTCAAAAATTGCGATTGACATATATGTTATCGCGATTGAAAACATTCGAAGATTCATTTAAAGCCTTGGAAACCGTTGGAAGAGGGTTGAGTGATAAGTTAACTGATAGAGTGCGATGGGAGGATATTCAAAGTGCATTTGAAGGACGCATGAGGACTGGTGTCATTATTAATTTGAAAAAACAAGAT
>NW_021680762.1:126843-128288 GCF_001412515.2 Diachasma alloeum
AAAAATTTTAAGCATCAGCTTAGCGTTCCATTTGTTGTATATGCCGATACGGAATGTTTGTTGGAAAAAGTGCCCCATGAAAATAATGACAATACTAAAATCTATCGAAAACATGTGCCATATAGTGTAGCGTATTATGTAAAGTGTAACTATGATGACTCAAAGTCTGAATTGTGTGTTTATCGGGGGCTAGATTGTATCGAGTGGTTTATTGAAAAATTGCGTGATTTAGCTGTAAAAGTGGATGCTGAACTACAACGCAATGAGCCCATGTATTTGACGGCAGATATGTGGAAGGAATTTAATGCAGCGAAAAATTGCTACATTTGTGGAGACATATTCACAGATAAAGCGGTGAAGCACCGGGATCACTGTCATTTCACGGGGAAATATCGAGGCGCTGCGCATCCAGGCTGTAATTTGAACTACAAGGAGGCATGTACAATCCCCGTAGTTTTTCACAACTTATCTGGTTATGATTCCCATTTCTTCATTAAGGCTTTAGCCAAACAATTTGAAGGTTCAGTGAAATTACTCCCCATTATTAAGGAAAAATATATTTCTTTCACAAACTCAGTGGAAACGACAAAAGTTCACCTAAGATTTATTGACTCACTTCGATTCATGGCGAGCAGTATAGATACATTGTCATCATATTTATCTGATGATAAAAAAATCATTACGTCTAGTTATTACACCGACTTGAACCAGTTTAAACTCGTCACACGCAAAGGAGTATTCCCATATGAATATATGGATTCATGGGAAAAAATTGATGAAGGAAAATTACCCGGGAAAGAACATTTCTATTCGCTATTGAATGATGCTGACATATCTGACCAGGACTACAATCATTCTTGCAACATCTGGAGGAATTTTGACATCAAAACTCTGGGTGAATATTCCGATTTATATTTGAAGACTGACGTCTTATTGCTGGCTGATATCTTTGAAAATTTCCGACAGAGTTGTTTTCAAGCATATACTTTGGATCCTCTTCACTATTATACTGCACCCGGACTCGCTTTTGATGCCATGTTGAAGATGACAAAAGTAGAGCTGGAATTATTTCCAGACCCAAAGATGCTGCTTTTCATCGAAAAGGGTATTAGAGGAGGGTTATCTCAATGCTCAAATAGATATGGCAAAGCGAATAACGAGTACATGGGGAATGACTATAATCCTGAGGACCCCAAGTCATACCTTATGTATTTTGATGTCAACAATTTATATGGAGCTGCCATGAGCCACTATTTACTACAAAAAGGATTCACTTGGGTACAGAATTGGAATTGACTCAATATTGAAAATATTTCCAATGATTCGAGTATTGGATACATTTTCGAGGTGGATCTTGAATACCCAAAAGAGCTACATATGAGCCATCAAGATTTACCGCTTTGTCCTGAACACATTGTGCCCCCCAACGGAGAATCAAAGTTACC
>NW_021680762.1:128319-131529 GCF_001412515.2 Diachasma alloeum
TAAAAAAATATATCGATCTCAACACAGAATACAGGAAAAATTCCCAGAACGAGTTTGAGAAGAATTTCTACAAACTCATGAATAATGCTGTGTTTGGAAAAACAATGGAGAATGTTCGGAAGCAAATGGATGTCAAGCTGGTGACCAAGTGGGAAGGCCGTTGGGGGGCTCAGGCCTGGATATCAAAACCGAATTTTCATAGCAGTGTAATCTTTGATAAAGATTTAGTCATCATTCAAATGAACCACACACAAGTCAAATGCAATAAACCGATTTACGTAGGTTTCAGTATTTTAGATATTTCGAAAACTTATATTTATGACTTTCATTATAATTATATCAAAAATACTTTCAAGGAACACGTAAAATTATTGTATACAGATACTGACAGTCTCATCTATCATTTTTATACTAATAATATTTATGATTCCATAAGGAATGATTTACAAAAATTTGATACGTCAGATTATCCTGAAAATAATGTATATAGCATCCCTCGTGTAAATAAGAAAAAATTAGGTGTTATGAAAGATGAAAATAATGGTAGGATCATGATGGAATTCGTAGGTTTAAGATAAAAANATGTACTCGTTGAAAGTGTTTGGAGAAGAGCGAGAAAAATCCCGAGCAAAAGGGGTAAAAAGATCCACCCTCAGAACCATCACTTTTGACGATTACAAGTTATGTTTAGAAAATCATCGAAATGTATCCAGACCTCAAAATTCGATAAGATCTATGCAGCACAATGTATATACAATTAATCAGACAAAATTAGCGTTAAGTTGGCATGATGATAAACGTGTCCTCATACCAGGTACTCCTGATACTTTACGCTATGGGTTCAAAGGATAATGTAAATATTGGGTGAGGGAGAAAAAAATAAAACATAATTTTTTCAAAAAATGCATTTTTATTTAAACAAATTATACTTCATNATGTATATACAATCAATCAGACAAAATTAGCGTTAAGTTGGCATGATGATGAACGTGTCCTCATACCAGGTACTCTTGATACTTTACCCTACGGGTTGAAAGGATAATGTAAATATTGGGTGAGGGAGAAAAAAATAAAACATAATTTTTTCAAAAAATGCATTTTTATTTAAACAAATCATACTTCAGTTTGCCTCCATCTTATGATATTTATGGTAGAAGTTGGCATTGTCCATGGAACGAACGCTAATAGTCCAAGACATGCCACCCCCAATCCTATTGACATTAAAGCAAATAACATTCCGTGAGATTTATGGTCTTGCGCATGACCATCACATTCATATAAAATTTCTTCAAGTGGTACAGAATATTTGTGTAGATAATGGAAACACTTTCGTTTATATACTAACGTTGTCACATTAAGATTCCATCCAAAAATTTCTTCGTCAGATTTTTTCACATTTTCCTGAAATCCTAGCATTGTTATCGATGATGTAGACACTTGACATGTCTCTTTCAATTGAAGTATTCCCACTCCTGAGACATTTATGGCGTTAATCCACTGACCCTCACACCAAATATCCACTTTCTCGTTTTGGGGAACGGAATATAGCCATCCTTTTTGGATTTTTTTCCAATGAGAATTATAAGTCGCGCTACCTTAATGGGGANCTGACCCTCACACCAAATATCCACTTTCTCGTTTTGGGGTACGGAATATAGCCATCCTTTTTGGGTTTTTTTCCAATGAGAATTATAAGTCGCGCTGACCTTGATGGGGCAATTCACAAAAGGTGATGCTAATGAGTTATCTTTTCCGAAAATCGTTGCCTCACAAATTGGATGGGTGTTGATATCATAAAATGGATACTTAGGTTCACAAATAAAGCGATAATCATCGGTAATTCCACAGTGTGCGAGATCCTCAGCGTGTGCCAAAGTATAAAGGTCTTGGCTGAGTAGCACGTAGTCAGCCCGTGGTTGAATGTACGCCGCTCCACGTTTATGACCGAACAATTGAAGCGCAGGCAGGGGGTACATTTTGAATAATTGGTAGACTGAGGCGGTAACTAGTGGGACCTTAAGAATGACAATTAACTCCCCTTCATGAAAGTCTATCTTTGTTTTCGAAATTTTCAGTAATTTGTCGGTGTTAAATTCATCAGTGGGAATGATCACAGAGGTATCTCCATTAACTATTGAAAAATGGTTTGCAGCACTTTGAAGTTCTTCAAGAGTGAATAATTGAGGGTGCACAACACCTGTCTTAGCTAAATGCACTATCTCGATAATGGTTTTCAGGGTATAAATATAATTATCCAATTCCTCTTCCAAACTTTCAACCCAATCTCGTATTTTATTCAATATTAGTTGATATTCAGCACTGTTAAAAGTTTCAGTTTTCATCATCTCCTCAATTAATCGAGCCTCTGTCTCAACACCCCCAAGGCTTATTGTGCTTTGATTCTCCAATGCCTTAATTGTATCACAAAAATGATGCAGTCCTGATTTAATTAGGTGCAGCTTTTCACTAGTTTTATCTGATATTTCTTCATTGTCGTGTAGAGTTCCCAAAGCCACATTCTTACTTTGCTCTTCAATACTGGACTCATTCATGAAGAACAGGAATCGAGCTATATACTTTTCCACGTTTCGATTCTTTCTCAGGATATTTTCACTTTGAAGAACTTCTGCACATTGTTCAGCTCCTCCATAATTTTTACACTTTTGATCCATATTTTCCAGTGTTTTCGGATGAATTAGTGGTCGTTGGTCGATGAATTTTCTCCAGTCAATCCGAGTGGCAAGTTGCCACTCACCTGTGGTGAAGCGCACATCACTTACGGATTCGTAGTTATAGTCCACTTCGACTGAAAATCTCAGTATTGAGAAAATTTTCACTCCGGCAGGAGGATGTCGCGAGGACTAGTAGCACGATGATTTTCACAAGCATGTTGTTGAGTTGAAATCACCAACTAAAATGTTAAGGATGAAAATAGGCTGACTGTTTAAATAGTTTTTCCCTCTCTCAATCTTTTTTATTCATCAGCATCAATCCAGCTATTGTGGGTGTTATCAAAGCCCAGCCATTTATCAAAAAGTCTATTTCCAGATTTTTTCAATACTTTTTCCACAAGATACACGTCAGACTGTTTTCTTTTCAGTAATTCTTCTTCATAAAAACTTCGACTGATCGATTCATTTTTATAATCTTTCAATTTGTATGTAACTGGATTAGTATTATTAATTTCTCGGATAGTGAAAATTTCTGTAG
>NW_021680762.1:131568-132008 GCF_001412515.2 Diachasma alloeum
ACTGATCAATTCATTTTTATAATCTTTCAATTTGTATGTAACTGGATTAGTATTATTAATTTCTCGGATAGTGAAAATTTCTGTAGACCAATTGGGGGTATAACCTTTTTCAAAAACATGTTTGGCCTTGTTTATGCGAACTTTATCACCCACGTGAAACTTTGGCTGTCTGCTATTCACCCGAAAGTCTGCGTAGAGAAGACGTAATTTCTTGGTATTTTTTGTTGTCACATCAGCAGGCTTCATACGAATAGTTCGATGTTTTCTATGATCATATTCCCGTACGAGTTCTGGCAACATATCAATCCACTTGTAATTTCCACGTAAACTGAACTGAAACCACATTTTACTCTTCAATGTTCGATTGAATCGCTCACATATAGAAGCCTTCAAATTACTGAATGTGGAATATAAATTGATATTATATTTCTTCATTAATG
>NW_021680762.1:133414-133823 GCF_001412515.2 Diachasma alloeum
GGTTGATTAGTATCTTTCGCAGTCACTGAATCAAAATTAATGACGGGTAAACCGTTGGGATGTGTACTGAACTCCATCTCCACAACAACTGAGGAGAAAACCTATAAATTGGAGGATTTTATAGCAAAATCAGTCAGTTCTCTTTCGGACATGATTGTGCACAGATCGCGTGCTAACAAAAAAGGGAGGGGGTTATTGAACAAAATCATCAACAATCTCCCCGTTGAATTGCATCTGCCAGGCTATCAGTATTGTGGACCAGGTACAAAGTTAGCAAAGAAATTAGCACGGGGAGATCCTGGAATAAATCCCTTCGATTCTGCCTGTAAGGAACACGACATCGCATACTCAAAAAATCGTGAAAATATTTCAGCGCGACACGACGCTGACAAAGTGCTTGCCGAAGAAG
>NW_021680762.1:133999-134588 GCF_001412515.2 Diachasma alloeum
ATAAATCCCTTGGATTCTGCCTGTAAGGAACACGACATCGCATACTCAAAAAATCGTGAAAATATTTCAGCGCGACACGACGCTGACAAAGTGCTTGCCGAAGAAGCTTGGCGACGTCTTTTAGCACCAGACGCTAGTTTGGGGGAAAAAGCTGCCGCTTTATTTGTAACGAACGCCATGAAGGCTAAAACTAAATTGGGTATGGGTGTAAAAAAATCAAGTTTGGGAGTTAAAAAATCAAGTTTGGGAGTTAAAAAATCAAGTTTGGGAGTTAAAAAATCAAGTTTGGGAGTTAAAAAATCAAGTTTGGGAGTTAAAAAATCAAGTTTGGGTGTAAAAAAATCAAGTTTGGGTGTAAAAAAATCAAGTTTGGGAGTTAAAAAATCAAGTTTGGGTGTAAAAAAATCAAGTTTGGATGTTATAAAATCAAGTTTGGGTGTAAAAAAATCACTTTTGGGAGTGAAAAAACGAAAGGTAAGGAAAAAAAAGAGGGGGAAGACTAAAAAGAGGGTGACATTCAGAACAATCATCAGAGCTGCAAAAAATTCAATCAAATTAAATAACGGTTCATCTGATGCTATTAAAACAG
>NW_021680763.1:0-122 GCF_001412515.2 Diachasma alloeum
GACAGAGAGAGACAGAGAGAGACAGAGAGAGACAGAGAGAGCCAGAGAGTGACAGAGAGAGACCGAGAAAGACAGAGAGAGACAGAGAGAAACAGAGAGAGACAGAGAGAGACAGAGAGAGA
>NW_021680763.1:451-584 GCF_001412515.2 Diachasma alloeum
AGAGAGAGAGAGACAGAGAGAGAGACAGAGAGAGAGACAGAGAGAGAGAGAGACAGAGAGAGACAGAGGGAGAAAGAGAGGGAGAGAGAGAGGGAGGGAGAGAGGGAGAGAGAAAGACAGAGAGAGAGAGAGA
>NW_021680763.1:8997-24451 GCF_001412515.2 Diachasma alloeum
AGAGAGAGAGAGAGAGAGAGAGAGAGAGACAGAGAGAGAGCGATGAAGCGTTGTGATTGGAGCTCCCTCGAACCAGTGATACCAGCTCCTGGTGAAAAAAAAACTACCGACGATGCTGCCACTTTTTCGCATGGATTAATGTTTTTTCATTTATTAAAAAAAACAATCTGAAAACCATTCAATGCGTGGAACAGATACAAATAAATTTGATTAGCTCCAAAAATAATTTTTAACCGGAGATATTCCCTAATATCTCGGGCTCTCTAAACTCCTTGATTGGAGTGCAGAGAACATGGTGAGCAACCAACCGAGCGCGTCTCCAGTTGGCGGATAGGAGGCGGCCACACGGATTAACCAGACCTGAATGGGGAACCGAGTGGAGACACTTGGGGCCCCACAAAGGGAGGGCCAAAAGAGTGGTTTACGATGGTTATAGGGTCCTCCAACCGAGAAATCGGGCGGAGAGCCTAAGGCCACGTCGCGGACCAGCTCCCCAAGCTAGGGTGTTATGCGAGGGAGGCATCGGGACTACAGTTATGTTTTGTGGTCGCGTTGTCTCCCTGACCGTGCCAAGGCTGCATGGCGCTAGGGGTGTTGCGTCGCTAACTGTGCCCTCGGATACCAGGCGACCTCCGAGTGTATATAGCCAAGCCCTGGGCAATCACGGCTCTGCCCGGGTGATATCGCTTCACCGTGGTACTCGTGGGAATCGTATGAATAAAGACGAAACCAAAACTCAAAGTGCATCAGGGGCTGACAAGCCCCAGTTGCAAGACAAAACGGCCACTGGACTCTCGAAGAACAGGACCAAATACAGCGGAGCCGCAAGGCGACGCTACCACAAAGAGATGGAGGCACAAAGGGCTGCTCAAGCCCAAAAAACTCCGTCTCAAAGAAATGACGAAAGGGGTGAGGGGACCAGGAAGCCCGGAAAACGGACTGCCCCCGACAATAACACCCCTAGTCCAAACATGGAGCGGCCAGAGGAGAAGCACAAAACCAACAGAGCTTCGTACTCACAGGCCACCACTCACATATTCAGGTGGGCGCTCATCACAGAGCCCTACTCAGAAGAAAACTTAACCCAAGAGGAAATCAAGGGCCTGAAGGGACTTCTGAGGTCCCAGATCCTCTCCTTACCAGAAGGAACTAGGGCACCGATTTTCGAAGGGGTGTGGGAAAGAGAAGGTGCCGCAATAGTAGGCTGTACCGACGAAGAATCAGGGACGTGGCTTAAAAGCCTATTCCCTGATAACAAAGTAGGGGGCAAGACTCTACGTGTGGTTTCACCCGAGGAGCTACCAAAGCGCCACCGGGCGGTAGTACACGTGGAGGACGAGGAGGTGTCTGCCCAGATAGCCATCAAACTGATGGGGAGGCAGAACGCAGGGATACACCCCGTAGACTGGGTCATCACGAAGGGCAGCGAGAAGAAGGGAGCTACGAGCGCCCACTTCTCAGCCCTGATTGGCGACAAAACGCTGCAGGCACTGAAAACCTGCAAGTTCAGGCCTCACTGTGGGACTCAAAGAGCGACCGTAAGGTTGCTCGAGAAGCACCACAAAGAGGGGAGGGGGACAAGCGAGGGAGCCGATTGAGCCAAATAGATGGCTCATAGGGCGACTGAGATAGTTCAGATTAATTTGCATCACAGCAAAAGCGCCTCAGCCATTCTAGGCAGGACGCTTGCTACGATGCAAACAGCCATAGCTCTCATCCAAGAACCTTGGTTAGTGGACGGGACTATAAAAGGCCTGGGAGGATGTGGAAAGTTACTCCACGCAAACCCCAAGGAAAACAGGATAAGGGCATGCCTTCTCATCAAAGGGATAGAAGCCACTTTCCTACCACAGCTCAGCAAAGGCGATTTAGCAGTAGCCAGAATCAATGCCTGGACAGGAGGTAATCAAATCTCGGAATGCATCATAGGGTCAGCATACTTACCGTATGACTCCGCACAACCTCCCCCGACACAAGAAGTAGAGGATCTGATAACCAAAGTGAGGGAAGATGGGCTTAAACTCCTACTTGTGTGTGATGCTAACTCCCATCATATAGGATGGGGAAGCTCCAATACCAATGAAAGGGGGGAAGCCCTACATGACTTCATCATGGGTAAAGACCTCATACTTCTAAACAGGGGAAACGAACCAACCTTCATGGACTGTAGAAGACAAGAAGTGTTGGATATAACCATTTGCACAGCAGACATGGTAGACAGTATAGGGAACTGGAGGGTCTCTAAAGAGCCCTCGGGCTCAGACCACAGCCAGATGCGCCTAAGCTTGGAAAGCAAGGCGGATCCTATTCAAAGGAGAAATCCAAAGAACACGAACTGGAAGGGTTACAGAGAGGAGCTCTCACTGAGAATCCAGGACGTGCCCTGCAGATTCGATGATAAAAAAAAGACTGGAATACGCAGCCGAACAATTCGGAGAGGCGGTAAGACGCTCTTTTGAAAGCAATTGCGACCTACGCACCACAAAGGAACCAAGAGGGTTAGCTGGTGGAACAATACACTAGCAGACCTGAGGGACCTNCTGCAGATTCGATGATAAAAAAAGACTGGAATACGCAGCCGAACAATTCGGAGAGGCGGTAAGACGCTCTTTTGAAAGCAATTGCGACCTACGCACCCAGAAAGGAACCAAGAGGGTTAGCTGGTGGAACAATACACTAGCAGACCTAAGGGACCAGCTGAGGAAAGCGTGGAACAAGGTCAAGAATTCCCGGGGAAATACACGGAAGAAACGAGCACTGGAGGAACGTAAGAGCCTCCAGAGAAAGTACAACAAGGCCCTAGTCAAAGCTAGGGACGAAGGATGGAAGAAGTTCAGCAGTGGAATCAGTGGCCTGTCCAAGGCCTCCAGACTGGTAAACGTCTTGGGAGGACAGGGAAGTGCCAACCTGGGCTGCTTAATGAAGCCCGACGGCAACTACACCTGGTCCTCGGAGGAGACACTGGAACTATTGCTGGAAGAACACTTCCCTGGCTTCACCAGGCAGGAAAGCACACCACTAGCTCCTGTGGAAACAGGAAGCCAATACAAACCACGAGACTGGGTTCTAGCAGCCAAAATCGTGTATCCTCAGGGGGTCGAATGGGCAATTAATTCCTTCGAACCCCAAAAGGCACCAGGACCAGATGGCATCTACCCAATGCTCTTGCAAAAGGGGATGGACATCATCCTGGGACCACTCACAAGGATACTCAGAGCCAGCGTGGCTCTGAGGACCGTACCACAGGTCTGGGGAGAAGCGAGAATCGTTTTCCTACCTAAGCCCGGGAAAAACGGCCATGTCAAGCCAAGAGATTTTCGACCCATCAGTTTGACCTCCTTTGTCCTCAAGACACTGGAAAGACTGATGGACAGATACATAAAAAGCTCATTGCTAATAGACCGCCCCCTGTCCTCGTCGCAGTATGCCTACAGGGAAGGGAGGTTCACTGAGACCACCTTGCACCACCTCGCGGCAAAAGTGGAGGAGGAAATAGGAGAGCAGGGCTATGCAATGGGGATTTTTCTCGACATCGAAGGAGCCTTCGATCGCACCAGATACGATGTTATCATGAAAGCCATGTCAAAGAGGGGCTACCCACAGACCATCATTGACTGGACACAAAGCATGTTAGCGAGCAGGTCTCTGACCGCGGCTCACAATGAAGCAACAGTAGAAGGCCGCCCCATAGGAGGATGCCCGCAAGGAGGGGTTTTGTCCCCACTCTTGTGGTGCCTAGTGGTAGACGAACTTCTAGAAAAGCTGAGAGAACAAGGCCTTCTGACATATGGCTACGCGGACGATGTGGCCATTATAGTCAGAGGGAAATTCCTCAACGCACTCAGAGATAGGTTGAACTATTCTCTGAAAACGCTGGAAAATTGGTGTGGTGAAACGAAACTATCAGTTAACCCTGAAAAGACGTCTGCCATGATATTTACCAGGAAATACAAGGTGGTGACCCCTAAACCACTCAGGCTGGGTGGAGCAGAAATAGCATACGCCACCTCGGTGAGGTATCTAGGGGTTCAACTCGATCGAAAGCTCCACTGGAAGGAGCACATCAAGACACAGATGAGCAAGACCTATGCCTCTCTGTGGGCATGTAGGAGGGCCATGGGAAGAAATTGGGGCTTTAATCCCAAAATCAGCATATGGCTCTATGAGATGGTCTTGTTGCCGCGACTTATGTACGCAGCAGTGATCTGGTGGCCCAGGGCGGAAAAGACGACGGTAAGGAACCAGCTCAAGGCCCTACAGGGTAACTTCCTGAGAGCGGCGACGGGGGCCATGAAAACCACGCCTACGGACGCACTGGAAGTCGCTCTCGACCTACCACCACTAGACCTCCTAGTGGTGGGTAAGGCAGAGTCAGCGGCTTACAGGCTCAAGTGTCAAGGGGAGTGGATCCCAGCTAGGGCGGCTCACGCCAGGCTCGGCATCTTGAGAAACTCCACCTTGAATAGAGAACAGGACAGGATTACCAAGAAGTATCAAATCAGGAAGGCCTTTCGGACCTACATCCCTGAGAGAGAAAACTGGAAAACTGTGAACAGAACACCAGGTAGCAACGTCATGCACTGGTATACGGACGGCTCAGGGTACAAAGACCGCTTTGGAGCGGGGCTATATGGGCCGGCAGAGCACTATGAAAGCAGTTGGTCCCTTGGGATCTACGCCACAGTGTTTCAAGCAGAGGTTCTGGCAATCAAGAAGTGCACAGAATTTCTGGTAAATCGGCCGACACAGAACAAATATATATATATATTTGGTCAGACAGTCAAGCCGCCATTAAAGCACTCGCGAAATCTACCACCGACTCTAGGTTAGTCTGGGAGACGATGGGAGAGCTAGAAAAGCTGGGAAAACAAAACAGGGTAACCCTGGCTTGGGTTCCAGGACATGAAGGTATCCCTGGCAATGAGAAGGCGGACGAACTGGCGAAGCAAGGATCGCTAAGCGATACCGAAGCGGAACCGATAGGAGTCCCCCTAGCCACGGGAAATAAAATCATCAAGGACAAGATTCGACGGGAACACAACAACCGTTGGAAGAACACAAAGAGCTGCAGGAAAGCCAGGGCAATGATGCCCGGTCTGAATAGCAAGAAAGCTCGACAGCTACTTGACATGGACAGGAAGAGCTTGAGCACTGTGATCAGGCTCCTCTCAGGACATGGCAGGTTCAAAGCTCATTGCACAATCATGGGCATCGGGGAAGATGCCCTGTGCAGATTCTGTAATGAAGAAAAAGAGGACAGTCTACACATAGTGTGTTACTGTCCAGCGCTAGCCGTGACAAGATTACGCTGCTGGGGGATTGCTTTCCCCACGTGTGATCAAATCAAGGATAGGAGTGCTTTGGATCTTCTACGACTGGCCGTCAAGGCTGGGCTCGAAATTTGATCCGAAGTAAACTCAAGCGGAGCTACAATAACTCTTTAAGAGTTCGGTGGCTATAGGATGGCTAATCCATCCATCCGCATGCGAAACTAACTAACTAACTATTCCCTAATATTGCCTGAATTTTGAATCCAAATGGGAAACATTTTGTTGTTCAGCGATTGGTTTTCTGCAGGAAAACAATAGAAACCCCTCCGCCTCACCTCCTACATTTCCTCCTCGCCCGATTATCCTTAATAGAGGAAATTTCAATGAACAAAATAAATTACATTTCGTTCACACCAAAGGAGAATTATGGTTTCACAAAATAATTGTATTCAAAATTTCCAAGTATATAATTTTCTCTCTTCTTGCATATAACAGTGAATTCTGAAATGTAATTTTCTTTTTATTTCAGTGAAAATTTTACGTGGATATTTTCATGTGTCTTGAGTGAATAAATTAGAAGTTTTCTCAAATTTTTGGTAATTTTTTAGTTGAAACTGGCATCACTCACTTATAACCCTTACTTATTGTAGAATAAACTATTCTCAATGCAGTGCAAAGTATTTGAAATACTTATGAGCGAGTGTCAGCATATCAATAATTGATGACGATCCGCCGCGCCTTGTAACGACTAAACCTGTACATATTTATCTTACCATTGATAGATAATAATATGAAGCTTTCAATTCCGCATTAATTTGTTGATTCAAGGCCGCTTCAGTTTCAGGGTGAAATCGATATTGAATTTTCTTCATTGGAATTTTATTTTCTCCTTGACCAGTGCAATCTGTTTGTGATTTGGAACTGGACGGGGGTTCCCTCAATCTTTTGTATTGTTCTGAATGAAACCGTCTCTCAGGTATTCCATATTGTTTACTCATTTTCTTTTTCATTTTACATTTCTTATCCTCATTGTCTACTGACAAAACGGAGCTAGCGGAATGATGTAAATATTTTGAGACCATGGAGAAATAAATTGGAGACACAAAGATTTTTCTGTAACTTCTTATCATTTTCAGGAAAGTTTTTACGTATTTATCTGATGATGAAATTTTACTGAGGAGGAAATGTTTGACAGGTACAGATGATTGATGTGAAGCTTGCTCCAATTTAAATTGATTCAAAGGAACATATTTATTCAATTTCATAAGCCTTAAGCATTTACTTGACTATCCTTATTAATACATTTTTATCTTTTCAATATCAATATAAATTAAAACAATATGACGTTATGCACTTCAGGGTCTTTCGAACTCCGGTGGCTTTTTATTTATTGGTAGAAATAGAGAATTCTCATTGAGCTACGAGGATTTAAAAAAAAAACTGCATGAGTAGCTAATCCGTAAACGGTAATAAGTCAGATTCGACATGTTTGGAATTTGCGCATTCATCTCCAAATGAAATTATTTTGAAAGAAAGTATCGCAACATCATCTTCAAAATAACTTCTGAATGTCTTTTTACATATTTTCCTGATATAAATCATTATCAAGATAATCTAATATACACCAGGAAAATATACGGCTTAATACCTCTCACCACTTTACTACTCTATTGAAACATGTAAAGCGTACTCTGAACGTTTTTTTGCAGTGGAAAGATTTTGCATCGGGTGATACGAGAAATAATTGTTGTTATCTCACTTGTCACTGTAACAACGCATTTTCAATATACCTTACAGATTTCGGAGTATGATTTGTGCTTATAATTCAGCGATAGAAAAATGTATTTAACTGCTTTTTGCCAAGTTTTTATCGAACATATAAACTCCAAGACCTTCTCCAACTCTTTCTAGATTGGTTACATGATCTGCAATCTCTTTTATGGCATCTACTTGCTCCTGTAAGAACTCAGTCTCCAAGAAGTCCAGGAAATTTGGGTCATTGTGAGTTCCACCGAGAGCATGCAGTTCAAGAAGAGACTGAAAAAAAATTGATGTGAAGTAAAAATTTTCAGTTCCGAAATAATTCGTTTGATATTTCATTGGTAATAATTTGAAAGAATCAAATGAATTGGAAGGTAGGCTGTCGTAAAAATGAACATATTCCCCCAAATTTCTGTATTACTTTTTTACATTTTTCTTTCAATCAATCACAATGCAATATTCGAGATCTTCTTTTCCATCCAAAACTTGGATTTTATTATTCGACATCAGATGTTATTTGTAGGAAAAATAATTTAGAAATAAGGTAAAGACTCATTAAATCACTCCCTATTTAAAAATATAAAGAATGGACTTTCGTCCGTATATCGTGCATTCCCACGTTCCAGGGCGAGAGCACTCAAACGAGTTAATTAATTATATTACTGATCGCTAAATTGTTTGCTTGATATCATATCTTTGTACTTACAACCAGAATCTACAATATTCGGACGAATGTCCATTCTTTCAATTGTTTAATAGGGAATGATTTAATGAATCTTTACTTTATTTAAATTATTCTTCTTACAATAAATTATTTTGCCTGTAATAATTTTGACCAATGGATGCCTTCGAGAAAAGTACACGGCATGACAACCGATTATTTTTATATATATTTTGTATTATTTAGTTAAAAGCTTTAATCTTTTCAGATATTTCGATATCTGTGGATAGAAGAATAAGCACCTGAAATAGGGTAGTTCCTACACGTACGGTTACTCATTCATAAATATATCCGGAGCTAATCAACCAATTTAAAAAATGAAATATCAGTTATTCATCAGGACAAGGAACAACTTTTGTTTGGAAAATAATCAATATGCTATTGCTACATGGAGAGAAAAAGACATGACAATCCCAAGCGAGCCCCTCAAAAATTGGTGTGCTACCCACTAGCCGTGGGACTAACCAGGGGTCACCAAAAAGTTCGGATGGTCCACCGAAAAATTTAAATGTGACACATTAATTTTTGAAGATCTTGCCCATGTAAAAAATTAACAAAATTTAAAATTTAACCTGAGTCTCGGAGGGAGCTCACACTTCCTTTTTCCCCGAAAAAATTAACATCAGAAACCATTAGGGCATCCTGCAAATGACGACAACATCTCTAATTCCGTTTTAAATCTGTTTGGAGAAGACCTGAGGCAAGAAGAGGAGACGCCGAAAAAATCTCTTGGGGTCACATGAAGAGGACCCTAATCTAGTGCATGACATACACCTGATCACGAGTCTCCACAGTGAGTGGTGAACATCGGGGCAAATCACCCCAAATAGGAATCCCGAGGAGCACCGAAAATGAAATAATAATAATTCAAATTCGATCACTCTCAATGCCCGAAGTTTAGAGTCAATGTTCGTGCTGAGGCAATTCAAGATTAGAAAGGGGAACGATAACCCCCACCCCTTGATTTTTCACGATTTTGCGGAAACTAGGTCTACATGCGAAAAACCGAGACTCCGCAGTCCTTCCTGAGGCCTCGTAACAGAAGTTATCGCAGGAGCAGATTTTATAACACATTTAATAGTTAGAGATTTTTTATTAACAGTAATAGGATTGATGTTGTGAAGTGAAACATTTTGAGTAATAGAGTTAGAGTTATATTTTTGGACTTGCTGGAAATGAGACGCCTTCCTGGACGACCCTGAACGTTAACTTGCGGGCTGAGTGAGATAAGTACCAGTGATACAGTCAAATGTATGGTTTTCCTCGGTCTCAAATCATTTTGAGGGGGAATCTGCCCCACATTGGTAATTTCAATAATTATTCTTGTGTTATTACTAGAAGCATATTCCTGATTATTTGTCATCACAGGGTCATCTTGACTCTCCAAAACTTTGGCGTGTTTACTCTTATTCATTTGTACTAAATCAAACGCAATAATTTTTTAATTTTGAAAAATTCTATATTCTAATTTTGGTTAGACAATATAATTGAGTTTTTGGAGCATTAAATTTGAGTATTGTGTTTGATTCTGTGGACATTTCCAGGCATTTGGAGTAGCGTCCTCCTGTCCCCTTGTTGATAAGAGTTCAGGTGAAGGTAATTAGATATTGTCGAGTTCAATTTCAAGGTCATCGTGATTTTGTCTATTTTTTCACACGATAAAATAAAATTGACTGGCGCCTAGGGAAGTGTGGGCGTCTACATTTGTCTATACGGTTGTCCCCCAGAACAACTGATAGGAAAAAATCTTTATGGTATTTGTCAGCATCTTGTTCTAGAACTCCTATTGGCCCCAATTTAGTACGAAAATATAAATGCATTGAGATTACTTTTGCGAACAGCTGCCACGATCTAATTTATGAGAAAAAAAAATCAATTGGAGGAGCTGGGATTTGAACCCAGGACTTTCCGCATGCGAAGCGGACACTCTACCACTGAGTTACACCCCCACTAAGGTATAGCCCCCTCTAACATCATCAAGTGCACCGCCCATGAAGTGTCAATCATTAGCAGATTAAAGTCAATGCATTTTTTTTTTTATTATTCGAGTTGATTGTTGGTTGAATGGCGGTCAACGGTAGTCCTCTATCAATAACCTGTTGCTGCCAAGTATTCAAATTTTATGGATCACAATTCTCTAAAGTTGATCAAAATTGTTAAGTTCGTCATTTTTAACGGCTACTAATCACTGCCACATCGTTTTAAACATGATATGAAATATCAGAAGTGATGAAAAAGAATGCTAGCTGTCAAAAATCTAAAACTCCACTGACGATGATTTCATATTTAGTCTATCCTGTTTGTTTTCATACCGAACGATATTAAGGTGCGCACATAAACAGTGTAGATTTAAGGAGTCCTATGACATCTATATAAAGCATGACCAATTAGTAAATCGAACAATAAGTAATAAGATATTTCGATTGACCTACCGCATTGACAGCTTTCTCAAGTTTCAAAGCCTCATTCATAGCATCTTTAGCAGATCCCCAGGTTCGCAAAACTGGCGCCTTGATGTCCGTCAATACAATTGACCCGCCTCTTTTATTTTGATAAGTCATGAATTTCATAGCATGTTCCCGTTCCTCATCTGATGCTTTTTTGAAATAATGATGCATCCCTGGCAAAGCAATGTCACACCTGTCAAAATAATACGACTGGAAAAAAAGTGAATCAAATTCAAATAGAAATCTGACGTAATGGTCGTGAGTACATATGTAAATATTCAATCGATACCATTATGACTTACCATAGACAGGTACACATAACTCGCATACAATTCCATATTTATCTGTTTGTTAATTCCATCCTCACATTCAGAACTGAAATTTTGCTTAGCGAGACTCATTGTCGTTGTTACGATTAATAAACGTTCTCGTGTTAATCTTTCTGCAGTGGAGTAAGCATGTACTTGACACCTTGCCGTTTCACTACGCACTGATGCTCAAGGTGTGCAATCCTCGGGGTTATTCGCCAAGTAACCGACCTGCGCTGTGGAAGCACTCAACAAATGATAAAAACAATTCCAAAAGTCCATCCGTATCGAAATGATTGTTATCAAAATTCCTGGAATATTATATTTAAAATAATAAATAACGAGAAATAATAATTTTCCTTGTTCTTGCATCATATTATGAAATTATTATCGGTATTGATATCGAAAGAAGCGAGAAAAATATTGCATGTGGATGATTTATTTTTATGACAAACTGAAAACAAGCAATGTGATATAAAACATGCGACTCTTAGTCTACGCGTTATCTTTTTTTCATTCCTTTTCATTTCTACTAAGCGCATTAGTAATAAGCTTTCCAATTAACCCCAAGCTACTTTCTCATGATGTGTAGAGCGCGACAATGAATCTAGGAAAAAACAGATTTTGGAAAAAAAGACGCTGAAAAAAGGACATGAACCGCGAGAAAAAATTAATAGAATGAAGACCCTCGAAGCGAAAAATCAGAACTCATCAGAACTCTTAGAGATTAAAGCTCAGAGTAAATAAAAAAGATGAAGAGTTTAAGTGACGTTTTTTATTGTCGTTGACATTACGAACATAGCAAAACTCATTTAGTAATAATCATGTATTAAGTGTCACAGTTTTCTCCCGCCATGTTTCCTCCAACAATAAATACCGAACTCCAATTCAACTCTACCAATTATTTAAATTCAGATCTTTGTAAGGTTTGGATCCCTCAACCGCTGATGGATCCAAAAAGGCAGTGTCTATTCACACGGTCCACGGTAAATTTTACCGTGGATATATGGTATATTTTACCGTGGATATATGGTAATTTCTACCGTGGATATAAGGCAAACAGTGGGGTACATTAGGCCCATTTTTTTACCGTGGATAAAAGGTAATTCTTACCGTGGATATAAGATAAAGCAGTGGTGTGCATCGGGCCCATTTTTACCGTGGATATAGGGAAGATTTTCACCGTGGATATAAAGTAATTTTTTTTTACCGTGCATATAAGGTGAGTGAATGGCGTGCAGTGTTTCCACTTTTTACCGTGGAAGATGGTTTTAAAGATGACAAATGTCTCTAAAGATGATGTCTGTTTTCAACTGAAAAGCGCAATTGTGACAACATTGTCCAGTGGGGTCTAGGAGTCTCCCCTGGTTCAAATCCATCTTTAGAGGCATCAGCACACCATTTTTCGAGCCGCTCTTTCATTTGAGCCCAAAAAAACATTCATATCTTGTCCCCCATCTCTGCTACAAACTCTGGTCTTCAACTTTGGTTTTAATTGAAAACAACTCTAGTCTTCAACCTGGTTTTAATTGAAAGCCCGAGTTGAAGACCCGAGTTTGTAGCAACGATGTCAGACAAGATATGAATGTTTTTTTGGGCTGAAATGAAAGAGCGGGTCGAGAAATGGCGTGCTAGGGCTTCTATCGATGGTTTTGAACCAGGGGAGATTCCTAGACCCCACTGGACGATGTTGTCACAATTGCGCTTTTCAGTTGAAAACAGACATCATCTTTAGAGACATTTGTCATCTTTAAAGGCTTCTCCCCGCCATTTTTCGAGCCGCTCTTTCATTTGAGCAAAAAAAAACATTGGTAGTGTCCATTCACACGGTCCACGGTAAATTTTACCGTCGATATAGGGTATATTTTATAGAGTTTATTTTATTAAAAATCTACGTCAACAAATGCCAAGAAAAATATGAAAAAATTCAAGATTAATCTCAATGACTCAAGTTTGGGGTAAAGCTAACGAGCTTGATCAAAAATTTTCTAGTCAGATTATATATTGAAAAAACAGCAATTTTTTTAGTTTATCAACAAATAATAAGTTAAATATGAAAGTTGAGTGAAAAGGTCAAAAGAGTGAAAATGGAGAGGAGAGAACGAGAAAAAATCACCTTTTGTTCTTATTCCAATAAGATAACTGGATCAAAAGTTATGTTATGGCAAATTTTGGTTGAAAAATGAAAAAAAAAGAAAAAATGGGGACTGCTGAAAAATTGAAAAATGTTTTTTAAAAAATTTCCTCTCCTGAAGACATTCTATGAAGAATTATTTGCATTTTGCAACTAAAATGGACTTTTCGGCGTTGGCGGCGAATCAGCTTTTTCGTAGTTCAACTTTGAGCGCGCTTGGCGACTTGACGGTTTAAATTGCGAAAATGCCGCCATTGACTTTTTTGTAGGAAATTTTATGCTCTACAAATTAAGCCTTATGCATTTTTATCCTATCACGGCTTCGTCGGCGTAAAACAAAAAAGGTCGCGTGGACGCTTAATTTTTCAGTTTTGAATTTTTTCAAACAATTTCCCGGTTTGCTACAATCCCAAAAAACTCAGTATGTATTTCATATCATTTTTCCGCATGATATCTCATGGTTTTTATCCTTCTTCTATCATCCTCTATTTCGGCAAAAAAAAAGTCCTTATTTGATTGGCCTACTAACTTTATTCGTCTCTCGTTTAACCCTAGTCGTCACCCCCCTGATCTTTGAAATTTTAAAGGCTCTAACCCATAATACAACTAGATCCGCGAGATAATTTCCCTACGCGATGCTTACCACTGATCTCCCTTATATGCACGGTAGCCATCACCGTGTATATAATAGATCCACGGTAAAATCTCCCTTGCATCCACGGTAAAAAGTGGAAACACTGCACGCCATTCACTCACCTTATATGCACGGTAAAAAAAAATTACTTTATATCCATGGTGAAAATCTTCCCTATATCCACGGTAAAAATGGGCCCGATGCACACCACTGCTTTATCTTATATCCACGGTAAGAATTACCTTTTATCCACGGTATAAAAAATGGGCCTAACGTACCCCACTGCTTGCCTTATATCCACGGTAGAAATTACCATATATCCACGGTAAAATATACCCTATATCAACGGTAAAATTTACCGTGGACCGTGTGAATAGACACTGCCATCCAAGAAACTTAGCAATACTTAACTACCGATTCACGAGTTGACCCCCATATGGCTCCAGTATGACTCATATGACACCCATACGACTCCTCATGACCCTCATATGATAACCATATATGACCCGCCAATGATCCCAATATGACCCTTATATGACCTTCTTATGATCCCCATATGAAAAAAACAGCGGCTTTTTTTCCGCGTCTGTTTTTTTCACCAACCCTTTCATTTATGTATCTCATTGATTTTTTACTTATTCTTTCTACACCTCATAAGTGTGTTCACGTTTATATGTGCATATGAATGATTTCTACCATTTTTCCAGGAATTTTGACATCCCCATATGGCGGCAGTATTGACCATGGCCAGAGACAAGTTGGGTCAGAGTCGGAATGTACACATCCATTTGTGCAAACGCGTTATCTCCACATAAGAAGGCAGGACTCTGCTTTAAACTCCACACGCGGCAGAAAGAGATCTACACATCACGAAACTACACATGGTAAATTGCCCTGTGTAGACTCCACAACCATGTAGTTTCAGCAACACATTAAAGTTGTGTGGAGTTTCTTTTTTTTTTAAGGAAAATAGTAAATGGAATATCCCATTTACTATTTATAGAATATTCCATTTACTATATTCCTTTTAAAAAAAAAAAGAAACTCCACACAACTTTAATGTGTTGCTGAAACTACACGGTTGTGGAGTTCACACAGGGCAATTTACCATGTGTAGTTTCGTGATGTGTAGATCTCTTTCTGCCGCATGTGGAGTTTAAGGGGTAACGGAACCCGTCGCACGTAGAGGTTAGGGGTCCCCCCTATCGGTATTGCAGTTGCCGTTGTTTTTTTCATTTTCTATGTGAAAAGTACAAAAGCCCATAAAATATAAAGAAATAATAATGGTATGGAAACATTCTACATCATCTTCTGACTCATAAAAGTACTTCCCCCTTACAAGTGGTGCCCTACAGCGACATGTTACCTGCTGGATACCACCCAATCATCATAAACAAGTTTTTACGAAAATTCCGCAACAAAAATACGTTTTTGTACTCAAAATCTCTGTCTTGGACCTCACTCGATCACTCTCTTCTTATAAAAATGGCCATCGGCTAAGAAAAATCTACAAAAAATCCATTTTTCTACCATGACTTGGCAGATTCCTACAAATAAAATGGCGTTGGCCTTGCCCTGGTCCTTGCCGTTAAATAATTTGTAATTTTTTTTTGCATAAATAAGAAAGGTATGACAAGAGAGAGATACGTTCCGCTACTTTCAATACGGGGAAAAAGTTTCATTGATTCTCAATGCATAGAATCCAAGAAAACTTGTTTTTGGTAAACGTCTCTTTTTGTGGTCGGTTCCGTTAGCACTTAAAGCAGAGTCCTGCCCTCTTGTGGAGGGGTTGAGGCAAATAGAATTGACTAAAGTAGAGGCTCAGATCTCGGGCAGAGATAATAGGGGAGATTGCTCAGGCTTATGGGAACTGTTCGATCAGAGTTCCATAGCGGTGGCGCGCATGAACTAATCGAGAGGCCGTCTCTGTGGGTAAAGAAATTTTCATCTATTACCATGGACACAGTCGATAACAGGGATGCGTTCCCAATCTTAAATCCAACATGAAACCTCCTTTGCATTCACTCATCCGCTTGATTATCCCATTTTCGTTCATACAACTTCTTATTGTCTTAATTTGTAAATTAGTTGATCATAAAGGAGAGGGAGAGAAGGAATTATGAAGTCTTGAGCGAAAGAGGATCATTTATTTGAATTTCTATACAACTAGATCTTTAAT
>NW_021680763.1:27380-28350 GCF_001412515.2 Diachasma alloeum
TCAAATGTATTTGAAATTTGAAAGGCCTTTTGTTATTATTCGTACCTCGGAAAACCTACATAATTATTCTATCCACTTATTACGGTCATTAATTGCCTCTTTCGTTTAGACCTCGAGAAAATAAGTCTTAATGAGAGACTCTCGGGTCAGTTATGACTTTATTGCGGTCACTCAGCCCCTTCAGGCCCACACATTTCCCAAACATTTGGTGCCCATTTCCCCTTCCACTCTCCATTCTACCCACTCCACCCTTCAAAATAGATAAACCAATGAAATTATCCTTACACTTTCCTTGACCAATATGAACCTATTAATTTTTTGGTTCAGTCCGTGCGGACTTTTAGCATAAAACTTGACACTTTTCTCCACAATAGACAGTATCGAAGTATTAATCTATCGTTTCGCATCGTTACAACTTCAACTCATTTTTTGTGTCCGCCGGTCTATTCTAGTATTGTCTAGCTAAAATACCGTGACAAATAGCTTTTACATTCACACCCTTTTCGCGAGTTAATACCAAGTTCACAGTCCATATTTGTATTTTTTTTTATCAAAGAATAGTATTAAGTGTATTTTTAAAAATTGTGAAAATATAGGAAAAATTAATTTAAAGTGATTTGTGTTGGTTTTTTTGTGTTTATACCATTATTGACTAATAGACATTTCCAACGGTTTGTGTTAATCATCATTTTTTACCAAACCATAACACTATTTATATCTTGACATTGAATCAATGAATTTCTTTTCTTTTCCATATTTTTTACTAGAAAATTTACCACAAATTTTGTCTTGAACGTACCCGCGAATCTCCTATGGATTCAAAGTTGAATGCAATTTTCTAGCTTCAATCCCTAAATCCGGCGCCGTGAATGAGAACCTTTTGTGCGAGAGAGAAGTCTCCGTCTCACCCCCACTCCCTACAGTATTGTTCAGACTATTTGCGCATGCGCGCACGGGCCTGTGGATCGTC
>NW_021680763.1:33441-33785 GCF_001412515.2 Diachasma alloeum
CGCACAGTGACTCCCGGTAATTAAAAATTTACCTCTCCCCTCCTAATTGAGATTAAGCGATGAAAAAAAGACAGCTCGACGGAGAATGAAATTCTCCATTAATGAAGCCTCTTTCATCCCTTTAACTTTGTAACAAAAAATATAAACTCCCATGAAATTCAGGGGCCAGTAAGAAAAATGATTCTTTGGCAGCGCACACCGACTTTTCAGTATTCGCCTGCGAATTAAAAATTCACCTCTCCCCTCCTAATTGAGATTAAGGGATGAAAAAACGGCAGTTCGACGGAGAATTAAATTCCTCACCAATAAACCCTCTTTCATCCCTTAATCTCTGTAACAAAAAA
>NW_021680763.1:33939-39735 GCF_001412515.2 Diachasma alloeum
AGTAAGAAAAATAATTTTTTCGCGGCGCACACTGACTATTCACCATTCGCCCGCGAATTAAAAATTCACTTCTCCCCTCCTAATTGAGATTAAGGGATGAACAAAGGGCAATTCGACGGAGAATTACATTCCACATCAATTAACCCTCTTTCATCCCTTAATCTCTGTAACAAAAAAATAAAAACTGCCATGAAACTCATGGGCCAGTGAGAAAAATAATAGTTTCGCGGCGCACAGTGACTCCCGGTAATTAAAAATTCACCTCTCCCCTCCTAATTGAGATTAAGGGATGAAAAAACGGCAGTTCGACGGAGAATTAAATTCCCCACCAATAAACCCTCTTTCATCCCTTAATCTCTGTAACAAAAAAATATAAAATGCCGTGGAACTCAGGGGCCAGTAGGAAAAATAATTCTTTCGCGGCGCACACTAACTCCCGGTAATTAAAAATTCACCTCTCCCCTCCTAATTGAGATTAAGGGATGAAAAAACGGCAGTTCGACGGAGAATTAAATTCCTCACCAATAAACCCTCTTTCATCCCTTACTCTCTGTAACAAAAAAATATAAACTGCCATGAAACTCAGGGGCCAGTAAGAAAAATAATTCTTTCGCGGCGCACACTGACTTTTCACCATTCGCCCGCGAATTAAAAATTCACCTCTCCCCTCCTAATTGAGATTAAGGCATGAAAAAAGGGCGGTTCGACGGAGAATTAAATTACCCATCAGTTAACCCTCTGTCATCTCTTAATCTCTGTAACAAAACAATAAAAACTACCGACGGTAGTGGCCGTGCGGTTAGAGTGCTAGACTCGTATGCCAATGATCCGGGTTCGCTTCCCGGCACCGGCAGTCAAAATTTATAGTGCTCTAATCTCACAGTTTCACTGCCGAGCGGTAGTCCCGAGAAAAAGGACGACTGTACCAGGGCAGGTTTTTCCCTCGAATGAGATTTTCCCTCCCTTCGAAATTTCGTCAATTCAAATTCAATTAAGCCTTCAATCCATTTTCGAAAAACAATTACNAAATTTATAGTGCTCTAATCTCACAGTTTCACTGCCGAGCGGTAGTCCCGAGAAAAAGGACGACTGTACCAGGGCAGGTTTTTCCCTCGAATGAGATTTTCCCTCCCTTCGAAATTTCGTCAATTCAAATTCAATTAAGCCTTCAATCCATTTTCGAAAAACAATTACGAACTATTTTATAGCCGGAGCTTGAGTGATATGGGATTTACATCTGCAATCGTTTGTAGTTGATTGTAGTTTTCAAATTTTTCCAATCCGAATTCAAATAAGTGTTCTATTCATTTTCATAGTCCAAGTGGGGACTGAGTGATAGCTATAGCCAAACTGACGACGGATTCCTGCCTACAATCGTTTGTAGTTGTTTGTAGTACTCATAGATTTCCAATCTAATGGAAAAGAAGGACGTGAGGAATAAGATCAGATACATAGGAGTATTCGTTTTTAGTTGTTTGTAGTAGTATGAAATATTGGAAATGAAAAAGATTCTTATATGCAATCATTTGCAGTTAATTGTAGTTTCGAAATTTCGTCAATCCGAATTCAAGTAAGCCTTCAATCCATTTTCAGAAAACAGTTGGGAACTATTTTATAGTTGCAGCTTAATTGACATGGGATTCCCATCTGCAATCGTTAATTGTAGTTTTGAATTTTTTTCAATCCGAATTCAAATAAATGTTCTATCGATTTTGTGAGCCCAAGTGGGGACTGAGTGATAAATATAGCTAAAATGACGCCGGATTCCTGTCTACAATCGTTTGTAGTTGTTTGTAGTTCTCATATATTTCCAATCCAATGGAAAAGAAGGACGTGAGGAAGATCAGATACATAGGAGGATTCATTTTTAGTTGTTTGTAGTACTAAGAAAAATTGAAAATGAAATAGATTCTCATATGCAATCATTAATCCAATGTAATTTTAACTATGAAATAGTTCCTGAGTGTTATTTAAGATTCGATTAAATGTATATTTGAATTTGAATTAAAAGAATTCCATAACTACATTCAACTACGAACGATTGCAGATTGAAATTTTCCTTCCTTCCTAATTTTAATCACCACTATAAACAACTACAAACTAATTCTTCTAGGTATCTGATCTCTTTCAGGTCCTTATTGAAAAATAATTCCTCGATGCCATTTCGTAGAAACCATTCCATCGGTACTCAAAATTTGCTAATACTACAAACAACTAAAAACAATTGTAGTCAAAAATCCGTCGTCATTTTGGCTACAGCCCCCACTCAGTCCCCACTTGTGCTCCAAAAACGGATGGAACATTTATTTGAATTCGGATTGAAAACATTTCAAAACTACAATCAACTGCAAACGATTGCAGATGTAAATCCCATATCACTCAAGCTCCGGTTATAAAATAGTTCCTAACTGTTTTTCGAAAATGGATTGAAGGCTTACTTGAATTCGGATTGACGAAATTTCGAAACTACAATTAATTGCAAATGATTGCATATAAGAATCTTTTTCATTTCCAATTTTTCGTACTATTACAAACAACTAAAAACGAATCCTCCTATGTATCTGATCTTCCTCGCGTCCTTCTTTTCCATTGGATTGGAAATCTATGAGTACTACAAACAACTACAAACGATTGTAGACAGGAATCCGTCGTCATTTTAGCTATATCTATCACTCAGTCCCCACTTTGGCTCAAAAAATCGATAGAACATTTATTTGAATTCAGATTGAAAATATTTTAAAACTACAATTAACTACCAACGATTGCAGATGGGAATCCCATGTCAATTAAGCTTCAACTATAAAATAGTTCCCAACTGTTTTTTGAAAAAGGATTGAAGGCTTACTTGGATTCGGATTGACGAAATTTTGAAACTATTTTATTTTCAATTTTTCTTACTACTACAAACAACGAAAAACGAATCCTCCTATGTATCTGATCTTCCTCACGTCCTTCTTTTCCATTGGATTGGAAATCTATGAGTACTACAAACAACTACAAACGATTGTAGGCAGGAATCCATCGTCAGTTTGACTATAGCTATCACTCAATCCCCACTTGGACTATGAAAATGAATAGAACACTTATTTGAATTCGGATTCAAAAAATTTCAAAACTACAATAAACAAGCGTTTGCAGAAAAAGATCCGATGTCAATTAAGCTGGAACTGCAGGATAGTTCCTAAGTATCTCTCGAAAATGAATGACATGATTATTTGAATTCGGATTGAAAAAATTTCGGGAATAAGATCAACTACAAATGATTACAGATAAGAATCTGTCATTCTTCCTAATTTTTTCCACCATTCAAAACAACTACAACCAAATCCTCCTACATATCTGATCTTTTTCAGGTTCTTTATGAAAAATAATTTTTCGGAACCATTTCATAAAAACCATACCGTCAATTTTTTTCATTTGACTGACAATCTGCAAGCACTACAAACAACTACAAACGATTGCGCATCAAAATCCGATGCCAATTGAGCTGCAACTGCAAAATAGTTCCTAACTGTCTTTCGAAAATGAATGAGGCGTTTATTTGGAGTCGGATTCGAAAAATTTCAAAACTACAATCAACTACAAACGATTGCAGATGAAAATCCGATGCCAATTGAGCTGCAACTGCAAAATAGTTCCTGTCTTTCGAAAATGAATGAGGCGTTTATTTGGAGTCGGATTCGAAAAATTTCAAAACTACAATCAACTACAAACGATTGCAGATGAAAATCCGATGCCAATTGAGCTGCAACTGCAAAATAGTTCCTGTCTTTCGAAAATGAATGAGGCGTTTATTTGGAGTCGGATTCGAAAAATTTCAAAACTACAATCAACTACAAACGATTGCAGATGAAAATCCGATGCCAATTGAGCTGCAACTGCAAAATAGTTCCTGTCTTTCGAAAATGAATGAGGCGTTTATTTGGAGTCGGATTCGAAAAATTTCAAAACTACAATCAACTACAAACGATTGCAGATGAAAATCCGATGCCAATTGAGCTGCAACTGCAAAATAGTTCCTGTCTTTCGAAAATGAATGAGGCGTTTATTTGAAGTCGGATAGGAAAAATTTCAAAACTACAATCAACTACAAACGATTGCAGATAAGAATCCGATGTCCTTTTAGCTGTAAATATGAAATAGTTCCTCACTGTCTTTTGAAAATGTATGGGGCGATTATTTTTCATCTACAAACAAAAAAATGCTACTACTATCATGTGGCGATCAAAATCTACCAAATATCAAATTTTCGTTTCAATTCATCAAGGTGGGGTGCCAACTTCACAGAACTAAAAATTTTTAATATAGAGTAAAATCGGTTGAGGTACGGCCCCCAAAAGGCAAGCATCAGATCCTGGCGAAGCAGCATACATGGAGTTCCATGTACGCTTTCATGTATGCTTACATGTATGTTGATTTAAGGTAAAAAAAGGTCTAAAATGACTGAAATAGGTTTCCAAAAATAATTAAAAAAGTAAAGATGAGTAATTTGTTGCAATTCAACCCCTTTAGTTGGTTAATTGCAATAAATACGAAAAAATTATTAATAACGTGAGAAGGCTCGATGGGGGAATGCCGTGGGATGGCGGCAGTGTCGTCTTCTTGACTGAGTTGGTCAAGTTGGCAGCGTTTGGTGGGAGAATGTTGCTGAATTCTGACTCATTCTGACCCTTATTTTTTACCCTCTGATCATTATTTGTGACCCTTATTATAAACCTTATTTTTGAGCCTCACACTGACAACTATTTTTAAGCCTCACTCTGACTAGTATTTTTGACCCTCACTCTGACTATTATTTGTGACCCTTATTATAAACCTTATTTTTGAGCCTCACACTGACAACTATTTTTGACCCTCATTCCAGACACTCATTCTGACTAGTATTTTTGACCCTTATGATGAACCTTATATTTGACCCTTACCCTGACTACCATTTT
The DNA here is from genome assembly GCF_001412515.2 of Diachasma alloeum. NCBI lineage: Eukaryota > Metazoa > Arthropoda > Insecta > Hymenoptera > Braconidae > Diachasma > Diachasma alloeum. Next base: position 38,877 of record NW_021680763.1, read on the forward strand.
TGACTCTCACCCTGACCATTATTTTTTGGCCTCATCCTGACCCTCATTCTGACCCTTATTTTACACCCCCAGTCTAATTAGTATTTTTGACCCGATTTCTGACTATTATGTTTGACCCTCATTGCGAACCTTATTATGAGCCTTATTTTTAACCCTCTCTCTGACCCTTATTTTTTACCCCCATCCTGATACATATTTTTTACTAATCCTGACCCTTATTGTGAACCTTATTTTTGACCCTCATTCTGATCTTTATTTTTGACCCTCATTCTGCACTTTATTTCTGACCCTTATTTTTGACCCTCATTCTGACCAGTATTTTTGACAAATTCTGACTACTATCTTTGACCCTCATTATGAAGCTTATTTTTTACCCTCATGCTGATCTTCATGTCTGACCCTTATTTTTGACACGCATTCTGACCCTTACTTTTGAGACTCATTCTGATCAGTATTTTTGACCCTCTTTATGACCCTAATTCTGACCTTTTTCCTTACCTTCATTATGATAATTCTTTTAATTAACACGTGCCCTTCTCCAAAATTAGGGCCTGAAAAGGAATTTTTCCAAGAACGTGTTTCACAAATAAATTCGACGTTTGTATTACTACAGTTTCCCCTATAGAAAAATCCGTGTCCGTAACCGAGGGTTACTCATTGGTTTTTGCGTCAATTCTCGGCTTCCTCTTCGACGTAGCATACACATGATATACTCATTCGAAAGTTTATTAAATAAGCTTCAAATTGATGTCTGATTCATCCAAATTCGACAATTTTTCATTGACTTACAAGAGTGTTAGGCAAAAAATGAATTTTTATGGTTTACTTGAAAAATTAATTTTGGATGGATTTTTTGGTA
>NW_021680763.1:41358-48414 GCF_001412515.2 Diachasma alloeum
ATACGAAGGTATTCATGTATTTTATGGAAATTTTTAGGGAATTAACCGAATTGCAAGGAATTTCGAGGGAATTCAGGGAGTTTCTACATAATTTAGATGAATACATGAACTTTCCATAAATTAAAAAAAAATGAAATAAGTCATCTGAGCCTAATTTTATGAGACAATTTTTTTTATTTTTTTACGCGTCATTTTTTTTCACTGAAAATTTGGGCTAAAAGGTCGTATGAACTCTTTCCCCGGGAATATGAAATCTCCACGTTTTTGATGATTCTGAGTTATCTGAGCCCAATTTTTCGAGATAATATTTTTCATTTTTTTATGGGGAATTTTTCAATTTTTTTAAAATACGGATAAAAAAGTCATATAAACACTTTCCTTGGGAATAATAAATTTCCACGTTTCAGATATGTCTGGGCCATTTGAACCTAATTTTTCGGAACATAGTTTTTGGTCTGCTTAAAAACAATTAGGAGACTTTAAAAATTCGAGCCCAGGGATCTTATACATACTTTTCCAGTAAAATTTTCTTTTCTCAATTTCTTCGCAAAAAAAAAAATTTTCGNAAATGGTCCTGAAAATGGCGGGGGGAGGGGGGGCGTATATTGAGAATTCACAATCAAAACAAATTGAGTCGGTAAGTTTTTCAAAAATATCTGCGAAACTAAGGGAGCTATAGTGAATTTTTACTGAAAGTTTGAGGGGGGAGGGTTGTACATAGAGAATTCAATAAAACTTCCTCCCCCCCTCCCGCCCCAAATTTTCAGTAAAAATTGGCTATTTCCCTTAGTTTTGGAGATATTTTTGAAAAACTTACCGACTCAATTTGTTTGGTTGCGAATTCTCAATGCACACGCCCTCTCCCACAAATTTTCAGTACGAATTCGCCATCTCCCTTNTCCCATCTTCATTTTTGGATACTTTCCGAAACAAAAAGTTAGTTCCACAACAAAAATGAAAAATCTGCAATCCAGATGCGGAAAGGTGATCCAACGCGGAATATTTAACTTTTTTCGGAATTTCAGGACATTTCTGGTGATGTAAACAACTTTAAACCATGCTTAATCGAAAGAATGGGAAATTTTCGACAATAATACATATTGAAGACTCAAAAAATGTCTGATCATATCTTCTTACACGCAGAATTTCAACAAAAAAGACGACAAAAAGTCGAAAATCAAAGAAATTGACTTTGCCGACGATAATGGGGAGAGTTGTTCAGAGCTCTTTTCATAGTAGAAAAAACCACCGGAAAAGTCTCTACAAAATTAAAATTTTCAAGGAACGAAACCGGACCAATTTTTAGCGAAATCACTCACAATACAATTTTGTGTTAATCATTCATTCCAGATTAACTCAAGAAATGGCCCTGAAAATGGCGGGGGGAGGGGGGGCGTATATTGAGAATTCACAGTCAAAACAAATTGAGTCGGTAAGTTTTTCAAAAATATCTGCGAAACTAAGGGAGCTATAGTGAATTTTTACTGAAAGTTTGAGGGGGGAGGGTTGTACATAGAGAATTCAATAAAACTTCCTACCCCCCTCCCGCCCCAAATTTTCAGTAAAAATTGGCTATTTCCCTTAGTTTTGGAGATATTTTTGAAAAACTTACCGACTCAATTTGTTTGGTTGCGAATTCTCAATGCACACGCCCTCTCCCACAAATTTTCAGTACGAATTCGCCATCTCCCTTGATTTTGAAGATATTTTTGAAAAATCTATCGACTCAATTTTCTTGATTGTGAATTCTCAATGCAGCTCCCCCCCCCAAAATTTTTGTAAAAATTCGCGGTCTCCTTTAGTTTTGGCGATATTTTGGAAAAACTTACCAACTCAATTTTAAAAGATTGTGATTTCTCAATGCCCAATCTCCTCCCCCCCTCTCCCTCTGGGAAAGCATTTTTACGACCTTTTGGCACAAATTTGCGAAAAATTCAAGAAATTACGCTTAAAAAAAGAAAAAAATTGTACCGTAAAATTGGGCTCAGATGACCCAGCATCATCCAAAACGTGGAGATTTCATATTTTCTGGGAAAGTGTTTATACGACCTTTTGGCCTGAATTTTCTAAATTTTTCAAATTCCTTGAAGAAAAATAAAAAATTTGATTCCGAAAAGATAGGCTCAGATGACTCAGAAACATCTGAAACGTGGAGATTTCATATCCTCTGGGAAAGTGTTTATACGACCTTTTGGTACAACTCACCTGAATTGTCCACTAGGGGATAATGAATCTCCACGTTTCAGATGTTGCTGAATCGTCTGAGCCCAACCTTTTAGGACAATTTTTTCCATTTTTTCAAAGGTTCAATTCAAAATTTAGAAAATATCTTTCATCTCGAAAATGTGCTAAAGAGGTTCCCCTCTGATTGATTTTGAGTCAACGGCTGAGCCTCAATTTCACCCTGTTGGAAATTGCTGGCGATTTTTTCTACAACTAGGGGACTAAAAAAACTATCAATTTTTTTCAGATTTTTTCGGCAGCTCACTTCGGAGATACGATTTTTTATTAGTTTTTTCATTTTTCTCCAATATCTCGGGTTCTATTTATCCGATTTTGATATTCCATACGTCAAAATGTTCAATTTTCTACCACCTATAGGAATATTATGGGTTAATTTTTTTATCTAATCCGTAAGTGCTCATAATTACGAAATTTCCAAAGAAAAAGTTGAAAAACTCGAATTTTCGAAATTACGTCACGTTTGATTTTCCTCATGTTTTTTTCAATGATTCTTATAATCGAAACAAGTATTTTGAACCGTCATACAAGTTGGGCTTCATCCCAGATATATTTTAATTTTAAATTTTTTCTGTTCGAAATTCGACAAATTTGGTCAAAACATCCCAAAATATTTTTGATTATAGATGGAAAAATATGTAATATATAGGCATACATTAAAATTCACTTCATACCGTTTATAATCAAAGTCAATCAACTCCATTCTGGGATATTTTGACCAAATTCGTAGAATTTCGAAGAGAAAAAATTAAAAATAAAATAAATCCAGGATGAAACCATTCAAAAATTAATTTCTCCCCTCTTCAATTGAGATGAAGGAATGAAATCAAAGCCTACCGATAGAGAATGGTATTTTTAATAAATGACATGGGTTTCACTTCTTAATCTCAATTAGGAGCGAAGGAATGAATTTTCAAAAGCGCGGAATAACCCCGAACGGCTCTCTGGCGTCGAGTGAGCCCGGAGAGGCTCCCCCGATTGGAAAATTCATTTCTCCCCCCCTGATTGCGATGAAGGAATGAAAGCAGCATCTATCGATCGAGAATTATATACTCAATAAATGACAGCGGTTTCATTCCTTAATCTCAATTAGGAGCGGAGGAATGAATTTTCAAAGCGCGGAGTAACTCTGGACAAGTTCTTCTCATTCAAAAATTCATTTCTCCCCTCCCTAATTGAGATGAAGGAGTAAAACCAACGCCTGTCGATCGAGAATTATATTTTCAATAAATGACAGCGGCTTCATTCCTTAATCTCAATTAGGAGCGAAGGAATGAGTTTTCAAAAGCGCGGACTAACCCCGAACGGCTCTCCGACGTCGAGTGAGCCCCTCCGGGCTCCCCCGATTGGAAAATTCATTTCTCCCTCCTAATTGCGATAAAAGAATAAAAGCAGCATCTATCGATCGAGAATTATAGTCTTAATAAATGACAGCGGTTTCATTCCTTAATCTCTATCAGGAGAGGAGGAATGAATTTTCAAAGCGCGCAGTAACTCTAGACAAGTTCTTCANGCGCAGTAACTCCGGACAAGTTCTTCTCATTCAAAAATTAATTTCTCCGCTCCCTAATTGAGATTAAGAAATGAAACCGATGTCATTTATTAAAAATATAATTTTCGATCGGTAGGCTTTGGTTTCATTCCTTCATCTCAATTAGAGAGGGGAGAAATGAATTTTTGAATGTGAAGAACTTGTCTAGAGTTACTGCGCGCTTTGAAAATTCATTCCTCCTCTCCTGATAGAGATTAAGGAATGAAACCGCTGTCATTTATTGAGTATATAATTCTCGATCGATAGATGCTGCTTTTATTCCTTTATCGCATTTAGGGGGGGAGAAATGAATTTTCCAATCGGGGGAGCCTCTCCGGGCTCACTCGACGCCGGAGAGCCGTTCGGGATTATTCCGCGCTTTTGAAAATTCATTCCTTCGCTCCTAATTGAGATTAAAAAGTGAAACCGATGTCATTTATTAAAAATACCATTCTCTATCGGTAGGCTTTGGTTTCATTCCTTCATCTCAATTGGGGAGAGGAGAAATTAATTTTTGAATGGTTTCGTCCTGGATTTATTTAATTTTTAATTTTTTCTCTTCGAAATTCTGCGAATTTGGACAAAATATCCCAGAATGGAGTTGATTGACTTTGATTATAAACGGTATGAAGTGAATTTTAATGTATACCAATATATTACATACTAGGGTGCTTCGCACCCTGCTCGCTTCGCTCGCCAACCCCGGGGGGCTTCGCCCCCCCGCTCGCTTCGCTCGCTCCCCCCCATTCCAACTGTTAGAGATTAGGAAGTCAAGAAGAGCCTACAATTCTTTATTTCACAACAATAACAACATAACAACAATTTAACATTTTGTCATGAAATGTATAGCTATATACGGCTTTATTGGAATATACACGGCTTTATATTAAAATATGGAATCAAATTCATGAATGCGAACCTGTTAAGAACAACTAAAATGGTAGTTATGAGAGGTAATTACGATTTCAGTTATCTGGGGTCCTTAACCCATACTCTCTTCGAAAATCCAGACGGAAAATACAAAAGAGAGTAGGTATTGACTCGAAATAAAACCATGGTAGTGGAACTGGTTATCAATAGGGTGAGGATGGGTGCAGTAGGACACATTCAGTTGGACACAACACAGTAGAACACACCCACGCGGAAAAATATATATGACTCGGCCAATTTGATATATTTCACCATGTTAAAAATATATGAAATTGGCCCCACAGAGAGATATATATGTGAATATATGAGATTTGGCAGTTGAACACACATTAGTGAAAATGGCGATTGAAAACTCTGGCAGTTGTACACACTCTTTTTTTTATCGATTGAGGCATGCCATCGATCGCTAAAAAACAGTATTTCAAAGCCTCGGCCTTGCAATAGTCATTTTCACTATTTTATGTTCAACTGCTAAATCTCTAGGCAAGTGTGTTCTACTGCGTTGTATCCAACTGAATGTGTCCTACCGCACCCATCCCAATCGGGTCTTGCGTCAGGAAAGGGGTTTTACATCTGGTTCTGAAAAAGAGAATGAATAAGTTTAACAGCAAATATAAGCAAAATGCTTTCAATTTGAATAATTCCAAATTCCTAATAATATTGACTACATATTGAATACATACACACGTCGTTAAGATGACTCCCGATGCGACTTGATTTTCTTAAAAATCTCAGAATAAACGATGTTACGAATCTGATTTTTTTCTTTCTCATCGGTTTCACCGATGATTTTTATCTTTAATCCAGATAATGATCTACATCTCGATAGAGCCACATACAATTGTCCGTGACTAAAAATCGGCGATTTATGATCGAGATATATCCCAACTCGATCAAAAGATTATCCTTGAGATTTGTTCATAGTCATAGCAAAAGCCAACCGAACTGGAAATTGAGTTCGATGTAAAATGAACGGCAGGTCAGTCTTATCTTTCGTATTCAATGTTATTTTCGGAATTATCACAGAATCTCCAACTTTGTCTCCAGTTAGTATTGTGCAATAGAGAATTCTGGTCGTGATCCGTCTCACAATGAGTCTCGTTCCATTACAAAGACCATCTGCTATACATATGTTCCGTATTAGCAGAACTACGGCCCCAATTTTCAATCTTAATTTAAATTGAGGCAACCCTGAGATATTCAATTTATTTAGATATTCTGGCTGGAAACGTAACATAACGTCGTCGCCGTTGATTGCATCACTGTCACTTGAAGTTGCTATGTCATATCCTATTGTTTCTATCATTTCTCCAGGGAATATTTTCAATACTTGTTCGTTAAGCATGTTGACTTGACTATTCAAAGCTGCCAAGAGGACATATTTCGAAAGGTTATCTTCATCAAAATCGGTGTTATACACGGCTTCTATCACATTTTCACAGAGAATCTCGTCAGGAACTCGTAGTATATCAACGTACCCATTTCCAATTTCAAGTAACCATGTATTGAAGTGTTTTTCAGTGATACGCATATTGATTTTCAAAGTGTAATGTTTCATCAAATTCCAAAATCCGAGGTTTGTGACACAAGCATTGACAATTTGCGCTCGTCTTGCACGCTTCACAATTGGTAAGATTTGTCGAAAATCACCAGCGAATAAAAAACATTTCCCACCAAACATTTCGTCAGATTTCACAAATCTCGCAGAGTAACATCAATCATTGTACGAGCAACAGCGGAGNAATCCCCGCGGAGGTGACCAATCGCAAGGGCGCGTTTGATGACCAGACTAGGGATAATTATATTCTAAGTCTCGTTCTCGATGATAGTAAAATGATAATAATATGTAGTCTTGCTTGCCATGCCTACACCACAACGTTTTCAGAGTAAAAAATTCAAATTCCCACTTTACCCTCTCCTGAGCGTCACCTGATCGACCCCTTCCATACCAACCTCATATTGTTTCGTTGTGCCGACGCATCAACACGTTTTCTTTGAATTCACAGTATTTAATCAACTTTAATTAATTATTCAGTTAGAATAAAATGTCAGATCGTAAAAGAAAGAGATCGAGATCACGATCAAGGTCTCGACGGAGCCGACACAGAGAACAGAACAACAGAGACAACTAACAATCGCCCAGAGGTGATTGAGAAAAATCCCGTTGGTAGAGGTGGGTAAAAAAAAAAAAAAAATGGTAGTTCTCTGAATGTCAGGTCATCTCCACACGAGATAACCAGGCCCAAGTCACTCTATATCTCCACACGAGATTAGAGAGCTGAAGTCCATACGACGACAGCAGGGATTTGACTATGGACAAGTTCAACAAGAACTTTTCGTTTCCATGTCATGCA
>NW_021680763.1:50920-54385 GCF_001412515.2 Diachasma alloeum
CTTCTTCAAATCCAAACATTAATAATGATTTATCTTCACTATTTAACAGACGTTCAATATTGATCAGCACTTCACATTCTGAAGACCCATCACATATAGACTGTTTATATTTTTCCCAGAGTCCTTTAACATCTAGATCATCACAAGTCAGCAATAAATAAGCAAAAAATTTACGTAGTGTTTTTGGCATCATCGTTGCACAACATTCATCCATCATTTCTTCGATGTTTCGGACTGGTGATGAATCCTGATTTATATGCAGCTTCGTAGAATGTTGTACAAATCTCTCCATTGATAATTTTCAGTGCTTCAAATGATGTAGCTCTCTTTTTGTTGTAACAACATTTTTTAAAAAAATCGTTCGACATCCTTCGGTGACACAGAATACATTCTAGTCACCGTTCTGTCCATTCCTCTCTGTCGTTTTTGCCAACATTGATTTTTTTGATGCCATGTAAAATGTTTTGGAATTTCAGGATACGTGTATTGTCGTGCACTTTCATCCGTTTTATTTAATTCGAAGAATGCTGTCAATTTAGTAATATGTTGAGGGGAATTTACTTCTTTTTCTTCTTGTCCCTCTTCAAAACGAATATATTGATGCCCTTGAAGATGTACTGGTAATCTGATAATACTATGACTCATGAAACGCGTTGGTAGTTCTAATAGTCTCCAAGCGGCTTCCATAGAGCTGAGATATCGAGAATCAACATAATCATTAATTTCATTCTTCATTCCTGGAATGTCTGCAAATTGTACTTTCATGCGTTCGTGAGGTTTATTTATGTATTTGTACAGATATTTGATAGCCATAATTGACCCACAATATTCCACATTGATATGACATTTATATCTTAAAAGTAAATATGGATTATATGGGACTACCATCGAATTATCAACTGGGATGAGTTTTTTGTTAACTCTTCTGGTGTACATGTAACATTTGTTCCTATTATCTGAGCGTTTATATATTGGAAAGCCATCAGCTTCAATCTTCGTTTCAGATACAAATTCTTTTGGGAATTTTCTCGAACATCTGTTTTTTTTCATCCCAACATGGTGTTTTATTACTATGTGGACCGTGTAGCATGTGCTTCATAACCAATTCAAATAATTTTAGATTCTTTGCTCTATCAGGAATTTCTGCACATATAAATTTATCGATGGCCTCCGGTGTCAGCATTTTATTCTTCTTGCATAATACAAATATGCAATGTGCGTGTGGCAATCCCCGCTTTTGAAATTCGATGGTGATTGTATAGCCCAAAATTTCTCCAAACACGCGACCTGATTTTATTTAATCGATGAATAACATCAGTTTGACGAAAAAAATTCGACAAACAATATGAGGAATATCTGATGCAGAAAAACCTCTTGGTAATGTTCTGAGGTAATTTACTATTTCATTCCATTTAGGGTTCGCAGTTANATTTTATTTCATCGATGAATACCATCAGTTTGACGAAAAAAATTCGACAAACAATATGAGGAATATCTGATGCAGAAAAACCTCTTGGTAATGTTCTGAGGTAATTTACTATTTCATTCCATTTAGGGTTCGCAGTTACAGTGATAAATAAATCTGGGCAACCAGTTTCTCTTGACATTGCCATGGCGTCCTGAAAATGCTGATGTTTTGCTCGTGGTCCAGCGTCGAATGATGATGAAAGTATCATTGCCTGCCCTAATCGCACAGAGTCAGAGGTATTTGTTGCACTTCGTTCCATGTGATCCGTTAAACCTTGTAATGTTTCTCTCCGAAATTGATGTGGGTTTGATCGAAAATAGTTCAATTTATTCCATTCATTGACAATGTAAGCATATAACATATATTGCTGACTCAACCTTCCTCCCATAGTAAAGGGATTGAAAGCATTATTTTCCAAAACTCTCAATTGCCATCCGTAATACTGTACAGCGGTAACACGTCGTGAGTTGGTTACAACATTGTTGTTCACATGAATCGAATATCCATGCTGGCCAGTAGGGAATAATAACGGGAATAACATTGGTTCAGCGTGTTCAGATAGTTTATGCATCCTCTGACACTGCATTGCATTTTTCGGATGGACTCGAAACTCAATGTTTTGTGGTACCGATCCTTCTTTCCCAGTGATAAGTATCGCACCTACTTCGGTTTTTGCTCCGAGACCAGATGGTAGGCTATATCGCTTCTGTTCTAAGGTCTTAGATGAAGATTGTTGAAAACAGAGTACTGAAGCTGAATTTCCCTTTCTTGTATATTTCAGATGAATTCTTGTAAGCCTTGACATACCTATTATCACTCACAATTCTATAAATCATCTTCAGCATTTTATAACTTGAATTTTCAAATTGTCTCAATTTCAATGCTTCGTTTGGTTTCATTCATTCCATATTCCGACTTTTGAGTTCTAGGGTGTTTATGATTTCGTTGATGAATATCATTTTGTTTAAAAGACGCTAGACGTCGTTTACAAACATAGAAATCATGATTTTTCTTTGAAATTTTGGCTTTATGATTTTCCCTATATCGTCCATTTCATTCTTTGGCTAATTTTCTTCGTTTCGCGCATAATATTACATCGTCTTCAGAAGTTACAGACAACAGGCGTCGTTTACGAACATACAAATCATGATTGTTCTGTGAAATTTTGGCTCTATGATTTTGCTTGTATCGTCTGTTCCGCTCTTTGGCCAACTTTCTTCTCTTTGCACATAATATTGCATTTTGTTCAGAAGTTGAAGACAACGGGCGTCGTTTGTGGATGTAGTAATTATGATTTTCTTGGGAAATCTTGGATTTATGATTCAGCTTATACCGTCTTTTCCGCTCATTTTCAGATTTTCTTTTATTTTCGAAATTGTCAGAATGAGAAGATGATGGATGGGTTCCATTTCCGTTCTTAGACATAATTTCAACTCCTGAAACGTATTTTTACAGAATAATTCGGACAATGAACATATTGCAAATTTACTCCCTCCCGTGCAATGAAAATATCGAGAATCTAAGAATTGGTAGGATTTTTAATAATTTCTCAAGATTTACGTGGTAAAGTATCAAAAAAATTGCCGGTAAATATTCTTGAATCATGTACGGTGTGATTCCGCCAAAATTTAGATTTTTAAACCGTTGTCGATTATTTTTAGTTAATTTTTGAAAAAGGAGTGCCATAAGACTCTGTGTTAATGACATTTCTTGAATAATTTTTTCCTGAAAATATACATGGTCAATCGGTCTGGGACTTTGAGAAAATATTTCTGATCACTAAGAGAATATACCCTCAAAAATTTCCGTCTATAAACCATTCCCTTCTTTTCCCATTTGATTAGTGTGGAAGTACCTTGATACAAGAAAAAAAGAAGAAAAAAATAGGAAAAATTATAACTTGAAAATTTGAGTTCGGAGTCACTAACCACTTAGAGTCCTGAAAACTCCTCGAATTTTGAAATTTTACAATGGAATAATTGGCTCTCTCGCTATAA
>NW_021680763.1:56887-57397 GCF_001412515.2 Diachasma alloeum
TTTTTTTGTATTAAAAGAAAGAAAAAAATCAGAGATAATAAAATTTCAAGATAAAAAATCCCAATGGAAATTCTCTCCTGTGAGATGCAACAGAAATGAAACAACCTAACCTGAACCCCAAAAAAGTTTCACCTCTACAAAAAACCACAGAACAGTCAAAAACATCTCCACAAAGAAAAACTGACTTGAATTTACCCTCTCCATTTTTTCAATCAAAACAAAATCCCCGAAATGAAAAACAAACCTCAAATAAGATGAAATCCCCTCCGATTTAACCTATATACTTTCCATGTCAAAAAAAAAAAAATCCTGGTCAATACTCTACTTTAATTAATTAACTAAATTAAAGAAACACACCTCAATTCACAAAAACCAATTCACTTACGTCACTCAATTTAAATTTCCACTGGATGATTTTCTTCAGCACACCAACACATCAATGTAAATGAAAAGTGAATTACGATTGAGTGAAGTTAACTCTTTCAAAATTCCTTTCGATTGTCTTCTACT
>NW_021680763.1:57510-127396 GCF_001412515.2 Diachasma alloeum
CCTTTAGGCGTCGCCCGAATTTTGGCGTCGCCTGAATTGTCTTAAATTTTGCCCTTATTCTTTCATTATATAGAGAGATTATAGAGAGATTTTTTCCATCTATAATCAAAGATGTTTTGGGATGTTTTGACCAAATTTGCGGAATTTCGAACAGAAAAAATTTAAAATTAAAATATATCTGGGATGAAACCCAACTTGTATGACGGTTCAAAATACTTGTTTCGACTATAAGAATCATTGAAAAAAACATGAGGAAAATCAAACGTGACGTAATTTCGAAAATTCGAGTTTTTCAACTTTGTCTTTGGAAATTTCGTAATTATGAGCACTTACGGATTGGATCAAAAACTTTACCCATAATATTCCTATATCAAAATCGGATAAATAGAACCCGAGATATTGGAGAAAAATGAAAAAACTAAGAAAAAATCATATCTCCGAAGTGAGCTGCCGAAAAAATTTGAAGAAAATTGATAGTTTTTTTAGTCCCCTAGTTGTAGAAAAAATCGCCAGCAATTTTCAACAGGGTGAAATTGAGGCTCAGCCGTTGACTCAAAATCAAACATTGAAATCTTTCTTTTAAAATTCCATTAATTACTCCTCGATAAAATTATATAAATTCACAGCAGGGACGGGAAAATTGGGAATTTGGCGTTCCTAAATATTAAATTACATTTTTCTTTCGTATTTTAAAAAAAATAATTGGAGATTACAATTAAATATCAAGTTGTATATCAGTAATCCATTAATCCTTTGAAATTTATAGTTCTTCTGAGTCGATTGGGAAATACATGAGTTTTTATTAGTCCTAATCGCAAATTACCAAAATATTCGAAGGAATTTTCAAAGACCTCTACTAACTATCGGCGATAGAAATAATCTAATAAAATGCCATTGGAGAAGACTTGACTCACCGGGAATTTGATTTCTCAGATTACAGATTATTGAATAATAAATATTCACATTACCGAATTACTGGAATGGGCAAGTAATTTCATATTGTAGTTCTCCAAATTACATGGGTAATTTCGAATCCGACTTCGACAATTTTCCGATTAGCTAGATAATTCATTCGTTATTTCCCAATTACTTAATTGACGGGATGATTTACTTTAATATTTCCAAATTTCCTTCTGTAATTTGGGATTGAAATAGATAAGATAAGATAAGGTGTTTATTGTTTAGAAGGTTAAACGAATCATACAGAATAAGAATACAAAGGTAAGAGAAAATACTTAGAGTGAAACATATGAGATAAATGCACGAAAAGAAAAAGAGAAAAAGCTGTAACGCTGAGGTATAAGTGGAAAAAGCAATTGTGAAATAAGCCAGAGATAAAGCACAGAGGTAAACACAGAGATAAGTTAAACACACGCAGACAGCTCAGCTCTTCCCGAGAACGCAGCCAGGATCTCAGCTGGCGCTTGAAGGCCAAGGAATAATGACACAGAAAAAAAAAGTAAATTCAAGTTTTTTTTTCTACATTCTCGAATCTGCAGTTTAGAATTTGCATCCGGCTAAAATTTAGAAAAAAATAATAATTTCAGAAGATGAATAAATGAAATAAATCAACCAGAAAATGATGGTTTCAAGGCAAAAATATTCTGGAATCTATCGAATTAGGGGATTAAGTTCCCCTAATTCGATAGAAATGTGGTAAAGAGGGGAACCTCTTTAGCACATTTTCAAAATGAAAGACATTTTCTAAATTTTGAATTGAACCTTTGAAAAAATGGAAAAATTGTCCTAAAAGGTTGGGCTCAGACGATTCAGCAACATCTGAAACGTGGAGATTCATTATCTCCTAGTGGACAATTCAGGTGAGTTGTACCAAAAGGTCGTATAAACACTTTCCCAGAGGATATGAAATCTCCACGTTTCAGGTGTTTCTAAGTCATCTGAGCCTATCTTTTCGGAATCAATTTTTTTATTTTTCTTCAAGGAATTTGAAAAATTTAGAAAATTCAGGCCAAAAGGTCGTATAAACACTTTCCCAGAAAATATGAAATCTCCACGTTTTGGATGATGCTGGGTCATCTGAGCCCAATTTTACGGTACAATTTTTTTGTTTTTTTAAGCGTAATTTTTTGAATTTTTCGAAAATTTGCGCCAAAGGGTCCTAAAAATGCTTTCCCAGAGGGAGAGGGGGGGAGGAGATTGGGCATTGAGAAATCACAATCTTTTAAAATTGAGTTGGTAAGTTTTTCCAAAATATCGCCAAAACTAAAGGAGACCGCGAATTTTTACAAAAATTTTGGGGGGGGGAGCTGCNAAAAATTTCCATAAAATACATGAATACCTTCGTATTGCGTCAAAATTTCTGGACTTCCCATGAAATGTCTAGAATCTCCCCCAATCCATCCAAATGTCTAATCACCCGTGGAATTCCCACGAAATTGCTAGAAATTCCTCTAATTTCATATAAATTTCTAGACTGTTATTGAATTCACAAGAATTTTCTTCAAATTCTCTAAATTTCCCCTAAGTTCATACCAATTTTGTAAATTCCCTAGAAATATCTAAAAAAAACCTTGCATTCCTTTAAAACTTCTCGAAACTCGTTGAATTACTCAGGAATTTCTAACAAGTCCTCCAATTTCCTCTGAAATTCGAGGAAGTTCTCGAATTCTCTTGGAATTCCTAAGAACGTCCAGAATTTCGGCGGAATCACTTGAATTTCCGTGAAATATCTTGAATCTTATCTAATTCATTCCCTCAAACTTAAAGAGACTTCCTGAATTCCTTTGAAATTTCCTCAATTTTTTAGATTGTATTGAAATTTCTAGGAACTACTTGAATTTCTATGAAATTCCAAAAAAAACACCCTGAATTCCCTAGTAATTTCATGAAAGTTCTCAAAATCACCAGAATTTTCTTTAAAAAAACGTCAATTTCCTTTAAATAATGAAAATGGCTGAATAGCCTCCAAATTTTCAAAAATTTCCTGAATTTTGTTGTTTATTTTATAACCTTATAAGAGATGATAAAAACCCGACAGAGTGTATTTCAGGCGAATAAACTAATGAAATGAAAGACAGTCCTTGATTAAAGTATGGGACTTATAGAAGTGTCTGTGATAACTCGGTAATTTTATGTAAAAAGTTATGCTTGAATTTATTCATGTCTTGTTAGTATCGCTTACCATATAATACGTAATCTACGTTCGATAATATATTGAGAAATACCAATTTTGTATTTTCGTTCTTCCATTATTTTTGTACGAAGTTTCCCTGAGTCAATCACTCATTGAACTCTCAGTTTATAGTGTGATGAAATGATTTTTTAAAATAAAACTGTAGTAATACAAATGTCGATTATATTTCGCCGTCTCGTCCTCTAGATCAAGTGTAGTCATGTTTTCCTACTGGTCCTATCACAGTAATTTTAGAGAATTCCAGAAAACAAATGCCTCTTCACGGGTTGGCATGCCGATAGTCCTCTATTTTCTACATCATTATGTTTTTCTGTGCGGTCCGATTCACATCTGTCCCGCAATATTGTGTCAAATTTTATTATTTTACTTTTAATTATTTTGTTATTTGACTTGGAGTACACCAGCAGTTACCTAATGGGGCGAAGTCGGAAGAGGAGAAGATCCCCGTCGAGGAGCTAATTACTAGCTATGGTGAAGAAATTCCAATTCAGATAAAAGCGATCATTCAAGGAATGAAAGTGCTATTCGTCATCGATCAAAGAAAAGCCACAAGTCACGATCGAGTGCGTCTCGTCAGTCGAGATCCGCAAGGTGTAAGTCACCGTCACTGCCTATTTTTCGTAAATCGAAAAAGAAATTATCAGCGGGACTATCCAGTTCCAGCTATTCTGGGGATTCCAGCTCTTCTTCAAGTGTAAGTTCTTCCTCTGAGTATTCTAGCTCATCAGATGAATCTAAAAGTTCACATGACACATCTCCACGTTGTAAGAAATATCAGGCAAAAGGATAAATTTGTGATTGACCCTATCACTTTGGAATTGTTGGGAGATGTGCCTTCAAAGGAGGGTCCCTTTGCTCCTGATTTGCATCAGGCTCTAGCTGAGCGCTGGTCTAGGATTTTAGCTGAAGGTTTAGCAAAGGACTCTAGAAAAGAGCTTATTAAAAAATATCCACCAGCAGAGAACTGTAAAATGTTGAAGGCACCAATGCTCAACTCTGCACTCAAGCCATGTTTGAGCGCCACAGTTTTACGAAAGGATTATAATAGTTGTGTCTCTCAAAACCAATTGGGCGCAGCTCTAGCTGCTCTTGGTGCTGCTTTGAGTCTTACGATAGTACCAGCAGAAGAAGATAAGGAAACTGATGAAAACAAAAAATTCAAGGATTTGATTTTGAAGCTTTCTGATGCAGGGAAAATTCTCTGTGATCTTCATTATTATCAGTCCCTCTGTAGACGTACATCAATCACCAATACATTGAATCCTATCGTGCGAAGAGCTGCAGAAAACACGAAGGTCGACAATGAGCTTTTTGGAGAGGATTTTGCTGCTCAGTTGAAGGCAGCTCAGGCTGTGGAACAATCATCCAAGAAATTGCTTAAAGTCACCCACCCAAGACCAAGTACCAGTGCCAGGACAAATTATGAGAATCGTTCAGCTGAAAAGGAGAATTTCCCTCTACATTTAAACCCCAAAACCCCCTCCAGGAAGTTCAACCAAACATTGAGTTCGAGGAGTGCATACAGGAGAGGGGGATCGAGACACAACGCGCTCCAATCGAGAAGGAAATAGAGGTCTGTAATTTGGCAAGTCGTCTTAAAAAATTTTCTGATGTGTGGAGAAGCATTACTGAAGACAGGAGCATTCTTTCTATTTTGCGAGGCTACAGAATCCCTTTCGACATTCCACCGATACAGAGACATGTGAGGCATTCTATTCTGAGTAAAGATGATGAAAAAATAATGCCAAAATTGATAAATGAATTAATATTCAAAGGAGCAATTTCTCCTTGTGTCCCTTGTGACAATCAGTTTCTTTCTACCTTTTTTCTGGTTGATAAGAAAAATGGTGAAAAGCGATTCATTTTAAATTTGAAGAAATTAAATAAATTTATTACAACTCTTCATTTCAAGATCGAAGATCTCAAAACAGCTTTGAAATTACTCAGACCAGGATGTTTTATGGCGACAATAGATCTCAAAGATTCGTATTATCTCATTCCTATTGCTTCAAAGTTCAGGAAATATTTAAGGTTTAGCTTCAAAAATCAATTGTACGAGTTTAATTGCCTGCCGTTTGGTCTATGCACCGCTCCTTATGTATCTACTAAATTATTGAGGCCAGTAGCTACTTATTTGAGGATTAAAGGATTTATCTCGGTTATTTATCTTGACGATATTTTAATGTTAGGACAATCTTCTGATCAGTGTCTTCGGAATTTGTACGTGACCCGAGAATTGTTGGAAGCTTTAGGTTTGATTTTAAATGATGATAAATGTCAATTAATACCTGCTACGGAAGTACAGTTTTTGGATTTTTCTATTGACAGTAATGAATGGGTGATCAAGCTTCCTGATTCTAAGCGTCTAAAGATTCTTGAATACATTTCCAAGTTTATTGATAAGAAGACGTGTAAAATCAGGGATTTTGCCAAATTAATTGGAATTTTTGTGTCTGCATCTACAGCAGTAGAGTATGGGAGGCTACACGTGAAAATATTGGAAACAGAAAAATTCCTTGCTCTCAAGAGAGCAAATAATGATTATTCTCGTAAAATGAAGTTATCTCGGAATATTTTGCCAGATTTGAAGTGGTGGATTGACAAGATTTCAGTCTCAGATTGCCCAATTAAAAATTCTCATTTTGAATTGGAAATTTTTTCTGATGCCTCACTGTCGGGTTGGGGAGCTTTTTGCAATGGACAACGAACCAATGGATGGTGGCGGTTGAATGAAACCAAGTCTCATCAATATCTTGGAAATTCGAGCAGCTTCTCTTGCGTTACAACATTTTGCTTCTGATTACCACGATTGCCAATTATTGTTACGCATTGATAATACAACAGCAATTTCATGTATTAATAAATATGGTAGCATTTAATTCAAAAAATTACATGAAGAAACAGAGAAAATATGGAACTGGTGTGAAGATAGAAATATTTGGGTCTTTGCGTCATACGTACGTTCTGCGGATAACAAAGAAGCGATTACGAATCTCGTAAATTGCAACCTGACACAGAATGGGAATTAGCAGATTGGGCGTTTCAAAAAATTTGTCAAGTGTTTGAGAAAAGGAATATTGATTTATTTGCTTCCTCCGATAATTTCAAGTGTGACAAGTACATATCGTGGAGTCAGGATTCTCACTCAGTAGCAGTTGACGCTTTTACCGTAAATTGGTTTGATCTGGAGTTCTATGCTTTTCCACCGTTTTCAGTTGTATCCCGAGTGCTACAAAAAATTATGGAAGATAAAGCGACAGGCGTGGTGGTTGTGCCTTTTTGGCCCTCTCAGTGCTGGTTTCCACAGTTTATGGAAATTTGCACATCAGAACCAATTTTCTTTAAACCACGAAGTGATTTACTTTCTTCCATTTATAGCAGAGAGCACCCCCTTCACGCGAGCCTTACCCTGGTAGCCGGGAAATTATCAGGATGGCATACTTGAGAAAGAGTTTCCCAGAATCAGCTTTACCAATGGTCAGCACTTCGATAGCTTCTGGTAGTTTGAATCAATACAACTCAGTATGGAAATATTGGTGGGAATTTTGCCAAAAGAAGGATCATTCTGCATTCGAGACAACAGTCACTGAAGTTTTGGATTTTTTATCGCAAAAATTGGACAGTGTCAATTCATATGCATCACTGAACACTTATCGTTCGGCGTTATCTTTCATATTAGAATTGGATCTTGGAGAAAACTCAGCAATTAAACGTTTTTTCAAAGGAGTTAATTCCATAAAGCCTCAAAAAGCGAAATACGATTTTATGTGGGATCCTAAACCAGTGCTCGTGGAACCATCAAAGCTTCATCCATTGCCAAACTTGAGTTTCGAACGCCTATCTAAAAAACTGATTGTTCTGTTAGCATTAATTACCGTTCAACGAGTTCAGACTTTGTCGCTTATTAACATTAATAATATTAGGGTAACAGAAAAAAAATTTACATTGTTATTACTGATCGTATCAAGACTTCGCGACGTAACCACCCACAACCTTTACTTGAAATACCATTTTTGTGTCACATCCGGAATTATGTGCGGCATCGACGCTGCAGGAGTATCTCGCGAGAACGAGTAACATGCGTACTGAAAAATATCTTTTTCTCACTTGCAAGAAACCTTTCAAGACTGCTAGCAAACAGACGTTGAGTAAATGGATCAAAGATTATTTGAAAGAATGTAATATCGACCCACAAATTTATTCAGCACATAGTACTCGTCATGCAGCCACGTCCAAGGCAGCCCAAAGAGGGGTTAGTGTAGAATCAATTAGAAAAACTGTAGATTGGTCGCAAGAATCGCAAGTTTTTGCCAGGTTTTATAACCGTCCATTAATTGAATCTCAGAGCTTGGCTAGAGCCATTGTAGGCGTGTTCGAAAATGAAGGTTAATAATGTAGACGTCTTTAATTTGTAATACAAAAAAAAATTTGAATGTTTAATTAATAAAATTAATTGTTATGATAAATGTGGTCTTCAAATTGTTTACTCGGAATAACTACACTTGATCTAGAGGACGAGATGGCGAAATATAATTGTAAGATTGAACGAACTTACCAAGTGAAGTTCAGTCACAATTATGTGAGCCGTCTCGTCCAAATAGATTAAGCCCTCCCAAATGTTTACCCACCCTTTGTTCAATTTGAAGAATTTTTCTGAAATAATGACGTAGAAAATAGAGGACTATCGGCATGCCAATCCGTGAAGAGGCATTTGTTTTCTGGAATTCTCTAAAATTACTGTGATAGGACCAGTAGGAAAACATGACTACACTTGATCTATTCGGACGAGACGGCTCACATAATTGTGACTGAACTTCACTTGGTAAGTTCGTTCAATCTTACAAATTTATTTGTGTAACACGTTCTTGGAACAATTCCTTTTCAGGCACTGATTGTGGAGAAGCGCACGTGTTAATTAAAAGAATGATCTAAATGAAGGTAAGGAAAAGGGTCAGAATTAGGGTCATAATGAGGGTCAAAAATACTGGTCAGAATGAGTCTCAAAAATAAGGGTCAGAATGCGTGTCAAAAATAAGGGTCAGACATGAAGATCAGGATGAGGGTAAAAAATAAGCTTCATAATGAGGGTCAAAGATAGTAGTCAGAATTTGGGTCAAAAATTATTCTCATAATGAGGCTCAAAAATACTGGTCAGAATGAGGGTCAAAAATAAGGGTCAGAAATAAAGTTCAGAATGAGGGTCAAAAATAAAGATCAGAATGAGGGTCAAAAATAAGGTTCACAGTAAGGGTCAGGATGAGTGTAAAAAATAAGGATCAGGATGGGGGTAAAAAATAAGGGTCAGAGAGAGGGTTAAAAATAAGGCTCATAATAAGGTTTGCAATGAGGGTCAAACATAATAGTCAGAATTTGGGTCAAAAATACTAATTAGAATGAGGGTCAAAAATAAGGGTCAGGATGAGTCTAAAAAATAATGGTCAGGGTGAGAGTCAAAAATAGTAGTCAGGGTAAGGGTCAAAAATAAGGTTCATAATGAGGGTCAAAAATACTAGTCAGAATGAGGGTCTGGAATGAGGGTCAAAAATAGTTGTCAGTGTGAGGCTCAAAAATAAGGTTTATAATAAGGGTCACAAATAATAGTCAGAGTGAGGGTAAAAAATAAACGTCAAAAATGAGGGTTAAAAATATGGGTCATAATGAGGGTCAAAAATACTAGTCTGAGTGAGGGTCCAAAATAAGCCTCATAATGGGGGTCAAAGATAAGGGTCCGAACGAGGGTCAAAAATAAGGGTGAGAGAGAGGGTAAAAAATAACGATCATAATAAGGTTCATAATGAGGGTCAAACATAGTAGTCAGAATTTGGGTCAAAAATTATTCTCATAATGAGGCTCAAAAATACTGGTCAGAATGAGGGTCAAAAATAAGGTTCATAATGAGGGTCAAAGATAGTAGTCAGAATTTGGGTCAAAAATTATTCTCATAATGAGGCTCAAAAATACTGGTCAGAATGAGGGTCAAAAATAAGGGTCAGAAATAAAGTTCAGAATGAGGGTCAAAAATAAAGATCAGAATGAGGGTCAAAAATAAGGGTCAGAAATAAAGTTCAGAATGAGGGTCAAAAATAAAGATCAGAATGAGGGTCAAAAATAAGGGTCAGAAATAAAGTTCAGAATGAGGGTCAAAAATAAAGATCAGAATGAGGGTCAAAAATAAGGGTCAGAAATAAAGTTCAGAATGAGGGTCAAAAATAAAGATCAGAATGAGGGTCAAAAATAAGGGTCAGAAATAAAGTTCAGAATGAGGGTCAAAAATAAAGATCAGAATGAGGGTCAAAAATAAGGGTCAGAAATAAAGTTCAGAATGAGGGTCAAAAATAAAGATCAGAATGAGGGTCAAAAATAAGGGTCAGAAATAAAGTTCAGAATGAGGGTCAAAAATAAAGATCAGAATGAGGGTCAAAAATAAGGTTCACAGTAAGGGTCAGGATGAGTGTAAAAAATAAGGATCAGGATGGGGGTAAAAAATAAGGGTCAGAGAGAGGGTTAAAAATAAGGCTCATAATAAGGTTTGCAATGAGGGTCAAACATAATAGTCAGAATTTGGGTCAAAAATACTAATTAGAATGAGGGTCAAAAATAGTTGTCAGTGTGAGGCTCAAAAATAAGGTTTATAATAAGGGTCACAAATAATAGTCAGAGTGAGGGTAAAAAATAAACGTCAAAAATGAGGGTTAAAAATAAGGCTCATAATAAGGTTTGCAATGAGGGTCAAACATAATAGTCAGAATTTGGGTCAAAAATACTAATTAGAATGAGGGTCAAAAATAGTTGTCAGTGTGAGGCTCAAAAATAAGGTTTATAATAAGGGTCACAAATAATAGTCAGAGTGAGGGTAAAAAATAAACGTCAAAAATGAGGGTTAAAAATATGGGTCATAATGAGGGTCAAAAATACTAGTCTGAGTGAGGGTCCAAAATAAGCCTCATAATGGGGGTCAAAGATAAGGGTCCGAACGAGGGTCAAAAATAAGGGTCAGGATGAGTCTAAAAAATAATGGTCAGGGTGACAGTCAAAAATATTAGTCAGGGTAAGGGTCAAAAATAAGGTTCATAATGAGGGTCAAAAATAAGGGTCAGGATGAGTCTAAAAAATAATGGTCAGGGTGACAGTCAAAAATATTAGTCAGGGTAAGGGTCAAAAATAAGGTTCATAATGAGGGTCAAAAATAAGGGTCAGGATGAGTCTAAAAAATAATGGTCAGGGTGACAGTCAAAAATATTAGTCAGGGTAAGGGTCAAAAATAAGGTTCATAATGAGGGTCAAAAATACTAGTCAGAATGAGGGTTAAAAATAGTTATCAGTGTGAAGCTAAAAAATAAGGTTTATAATAAGGGTCACAAATAATGATCAGAGGGTAAAAAATACGGGTCAGAATGAGTGTCAAAAATAAGGGTCAGAAATGAGGATTAAAAATATGGGTGATAATGAGGGTCAAAAGTAAGGGTCAAGATGAGGGTAAAGAATAATGATCATAATGACGGTCATAGATAAGAGTCATAGTGAAAATCCGAAATATTAGTATTTATTTTATTACCACGACCCCGAACTTCATGTGATTATCATTGTTATCAACAATCATTCAATTATTATTGACAATCGTAATCAGGCGAAGTTCCGAGCCCTGGTTATAACATTTCAAATTATAACATTTCAAATTCAGCAACATTCTCCCGCCAAACGCTGCCGACTTGACCGACCCAGTCTAGAAGTTGACACTGCCGCCATCCCATGGCATTCCCCCATCGAGCCTTCTCACGCTATCAATAATTTTTTCGTATTTATTGCAATTAACCAACTAAAGGGGTTGAATTGCAACAAATTACTCATCTTTATTTTTTTAATTATTTTTGGAAACCTATTTCAGTGATTTTAGACCTTTTTTACCTCAAATCAACATACATGTAAGCATACATATGGAAGCATACATGGAACTCCATGTATTACTCCGCGTAGTTCATGGGTCGCCGCTACGAAAAAACTTGGTCGAAGCCCTTGCATAGGCGTTGGAGATCTCCCATATAATCTCTGCTCATCTCCCCTATAATCTCTGATTCTGATGCTCGTTCGCTAATTCAAAGTATTTTCTCCTCATTCATAATCTTTTACACAACTTTATTCAACGATGCCATGAACTTGAAACTTTGATGAATCATCTAAGATTTTTTCAAATTCTCTATGAAATCCCGAAATTCTTGTGAATTTTGCTTGGAAAACGTGGAAATTTTGGTGAAACTATGTTCTCTGATTTTTCAAATTATGTTCTTCTTTCCCATTTAAATCAATCAGAGTACAGTAGTTGGGGTCGCGTGACTCCTTCACATCAGTTTTATTTGGTAGATTCCGCCTTTTCCTATCAATTATTCTCCCATGGTTTATTCAAAAACTAATATTTGAGAGCTACTGAAAATTTGTTCTAATTTCCGAAAAACTCGTGGATTTTTTTGATTTTTTTCAGAAACTCATAATTGTTTTAAATTCTCTGGAAGCTCGAATCATCTTACATTCGGAAAGAACCGACAATTTTCTGATTTTTGAGGGAACTTGTAAACTTCCTGAAGGTTCCTATAATTCATCCCCTATCCGTCCTATTTGAAGTGGATTTTGTAAAGTTGAAACACATCGTCACGAATTTCCTAAAATCTTAATCTTCCTGGTCTTAAGTTAAGACTTTTAACAGTTTTGGCTTTGCATTGTTATCTCAGTCAAACTGAAAGATTCCTTTTTCATATTCGCTCCCGCCACCGTGGCCGCGACACTGATGTCCTTTCCTTATATCTTTTTTCATTTTTTTCCTTGTTTCTGTCAAAAATGAATGATTCATCATCGTCTTATTATACTGAGTGTTAATATTCATGAAAATAATGCTTATCGGTTGATCGCCTGTTCAATGTCAATATTTCAATAAGTGATTTACTAATTCTGAATTTCTGTGCTCCTTGAATGAGGTTCTAACTATAATTATAGTCAAAATTCGATTAAGACTACAAAACAATAATTATTGAATTTCTCACAACTCAGAATTTTTTAGTCTTCGCCGCTGCCTTGACTCTCCTTGACACCTTTACAACAGCAGTCAACTATTTTTCTGGAAAAATTATAAGGCCGATTCTGATGCTCTTTGGCTAATTCGGAGTATTTCTCGCCATTCATGATTTTTCTTACATTTTTATTAGATATTATAGGACTTGAAACTTGAATCATGAATCATCTGAAATTTTTTCAAATTCTCCATAAAATTCCGAAATTTTGTGAATTTATTTTTGAATGTTTGTGAAACTGTTGAGAAAATTCGATAAATTTTTCGAATTTTTCAAATTATGTTCGAGCTTGTAACTCTTTCACATCAGTTTTATTTTGAAAATTCCACCTTTTCCTATTAATTGTTCTCGCATTGTCTATTCAAAAATTCTCTAATATTTAAGAGATACCCTCATAATTATTTTGAATTCTCCGAAAAACTGTCGTATCATCTTACATCCAGAAAAAACTGGTTATCCTCTGAATATCATCTCATGTTTCCAGCACAAAATTGAGAATAAAAACTTGAAATGACAGTGTGACTTCTGCACCATCCTTTTTCGTTAATCTGAAATTCATCTTAATAATTCACAGTATATGACACAAATATCGTTATTCTTGTTCTCTACAATGTTTAAATTTGGATTTTTTTTCAAAGTGAAAAAATTGATCATAGTTTTCATTGTTTCGCATTCAAATTCTATAATCGCATAATTCTAGCTACTGATTCTAATCAACTCTCGAGAAAAACTTACTGAACACAACATTCAGAAAGTTAAATAATTCTATTTTCGATTTGGACAATTATAATTGCTTCAGCATCTGAAACTATCGAGTAATTAAGTACAGAATGTTCATATGTTGAATGAGAATTCAAGTAATTTGAAAGTTTTCATCTTCATGCTGTTAAAAAATGTTGAATTGCAGTAAATTTTCAGTGGAATTTTACACTTCATGACTTTTCCCTCTCAAACTCCTAAAATTTACTATTAAACTGTCCTTAAAATTTTAATTGTTTTTTTCAACAGTATAACTGCTACTTACTTATAATTATGAAAGAATATTGAAAAAATATGGAAAAAAATTGGAAGTCAACTTTTCGAAGTAGACTAATGAAATTATTGAAAAATTGCAATTTTCGGAGACCATGACTTTTTTTTACAAATGATTCAATCATAATCAATTATTAACTCAAAAAATAATTTTTCCTGAATTGGACTGCAACTGAATTGAAAAAATCACTTTTCTACCCGCTCTTACGAAGTATTTGAAACATTGAAATTTTATTAGTACCCATGAAGGTGGCAGTAACCATCCGAAATTTTTGCTGCTAGTTAATGTTGTGAAACTATAACTTTTTGTAATATTTCAGTTCATTCGAAAGCCCGTCATCAATGTATTGATGGCGAAAAAAAATAAGACATCATTCTGTGACAAGTTTACTGTCACATGACGCGCTGTCATATCCTCGTTGTCCTCTGCTTGTTTTGTGATATAATAACTGTTGTTCTCGACTTATTGATGTAATTCTGAGTCATTTCGAGCTAAAATTTAAGAACAGAAAAAAATCACGTTTAGAAAGCGTTCCTTCAAGCAAAAATGCGCAATTAGAATCAAAACCTCCAATAAAGTGAAAAATAGCTGATTTGAATGGAAGCCGGATTGAAAATGAGGAGAAGAATGAAAAATTCAAAAATTGTATAGTAATGCATAAGCAATGAAATTTGAAGAACTATTACTATCCCGATTCTGTTCAGCACTAGTTTTAGATTATTAACAATTCTCAACAAAAGGGATAATACTGTTAATGTGTAATTTTTTGTTTTTCAGAAGTTGACATACGCTACGAAACGTTGCCCTTATGACTTTCCGATCACTGTAATCATCATTTCTTCAATATCTCTTAATTTTCTATGTCACCTATCAATATGATGATTAGTGAGATAATCAATGCGAGAAACTTTTCTACGTGAATGTTGGAAAATATTTTTTTTTTGGTCATAAAAATACATGATTTGACGAAGATGCTGAATTTAATCATCTCACTTAAGGGGATACGTCGGTGAAATTTAAAAGTTTTCACTATTTACGGAATATGGGAATAACTAGGGAAAATGGCGGACCTAATCGATTTGATTTTGGCCCGTATAACCACGAAAAACTTCATTTTTTCCTGTTTTTACCTTCAAAATGCTCCGTGCGCCGTAGTTTTCATAAGATTTTAGATTTTTTTGGTTTTAAATGTTCGTTACATTGCAAAGAATAAAGTTGAGCTTCCATTTTACTTTATTTGGAATAGATCATCAATAACTGAATTTTGAATTTCATAAATTTTAATCTACTCTAGAAACACGAAAAATTTATGAAATTCAACATTCAGTTATTGATGATCTATTTCAAATAAAGTAAAATGGAAGCTTAACTTTATTCTTTGCAATGTAATGAACATTTAAAACAAAAAAAAGCTAAAACCGTATGAAAACTACGGCGCACGGAGCATTTTGAAGGTAAAAACAGCAAAAAATATAATTTTTCTTGGTTATACGGGGCAAAATCAATCGGGTCCGTGATTTTCCCTAATTATTCCCATATTCTGTCATATATCACAAACTGTTCAATGGGTCCTAAGGCCCAGTGAAGACAAATTTCACTGACATATTCCCTCAACATTGAAATAAATCCGCGCTCTTTTCCAACTAACCAATGGAAAGCCCAGAGATTCCTACCAAGCCATCGAATTGGCTACCATTGGTTTCAGTGGTGGTAAACTAGGAAATAACCTCGAATGAGCCATTATTCAGTCAATCGAATGTTAACAATATCACTGTTCGCTTTACGAAATGTCATGTGTTCTATAAACACTTCATTCACAATAATTAATTTAAAAAATGCGTGATGAGTGCTTTATCACCTTCAACACTCGATAACTGAAAGGTCATCGAAAAGTGCGACTGAAAAAAGAAAACCAGATACGATGGCGAAATTAGGATCCTACCGAATATTTCTCATGTTTTTCGAACTGATTCTGGGTATATCAGCAACCACTGACTGGGTGGTCACTGAGAACGGGAGGATACAACCACAAGTGAGAATTTCATTCAAAAAATTAACTGATAAACATAGTTAAAAGTCTTTAAAAACTAATTTATTTCAGCCCGACTCTGTATATAATATGAGAAGGCCCTACGACCTCCCAGCATTTTTAGAGCAAGAAAACCGAATTAATGCAGTGAAGGCCCTGCATCAAAAAATCTTAGCAAGAAAAGAATTCCTAGATAGTCAAATGACTGTGTTAAACTCGATAGGAGATCTTGAATCCTGGTTACAAGCTTCGAATCCTGACTGTATATCCAGCAGAAAATTGCTGGAAGATTTTGATTTCTACGCTAGTGTAGCCACCGATGGAAGCTATAGGAAAGGAGTAACTCACAAAGATTATTTGCTCCATGGAATACCTAACGAGGAGAAGAAGAGAATACCAGACTGCAAGAAGACTTTTCCCCTTGACTTTAGCATGTATACTTTTGATCATTTGAATGCAATGAGGAATAGAAAGAATTTGTCGCAGCATCAGGAGAAAGGATTAATTAAATATCTACCAGAGGGTACAGATTTGAATAAATTTGGCCATCAGATTGCCCATGGATTGTTAAGGAATAGTACGTCATGGTTGCATCTCAATCTTGCTGCTATTTATTGGAGAGTGAGAGGAGATGCTTACAACGCATTGGAATGTGCTCGTCGATCTATTGTTACGGCTCCGAGGTAATTATTCAGAAATAATAATGTTGATAATAATTATTAAATTATTATTATTCATAAATATTAATGTTGAGAATAATGTTGGGTAAATGTAAAGAATTTTGTATTATTCGAAAAGTTTAGGAGAGCAACTTTGAAATTATTGCTCGAGCTTTTGAAGAATTTTATTTATTTTCATTTATTTATTTTTTTCTTTCATTTTCATTCAGCAGTTGTTGAAAAGTAGCTCTGAAATAGAGCTGCAAATTATTTCGTGAATATGGTTAAAAGGCAGAGGTTTCGAAGGAGCGATTATGATTTTTGTCTTGTGAATAAGTTCCCTGGAAATATTTAACAAATCGTATCCAATTTTTCAATTCGTCTATAGGTGCATTACAGAATTGATCGTGTGTTCAGAAAGAATCATAACATATGGAAGAAAAAATCACCTGAAAAATCACTGTACAATTTAGACAATGAGCATTTTACTGAGTGTTTCAATGTTTCAATGTTTTTTTCTTGGCTTTTCTTGGCCTGCTTACTGTGACAGTAAGGAGCCCATGCTTCTTGACAGCGACTTTTTTACCTGACGTGTTACGCCATTGTCATTATCAGTCAGTGGTTGCTGAGAACCACGGCGAGCTTCCTGACTCAGTAATGGTGCAAGCAAAACGCTGTAGCCACATCGAAATAGCTAAAAAAATAAACATTTTGATTGATTTGAAATAACTAACATCGAGACGACTATTTTGAGAAAGAAAATGAAATCAGTTGAGTAGTTTTTGAGACATTCAAGAAAATAAATTTGGATATAAACTTGAATATCTCCTGAACTAACCAGCCTATTCGGCCCATCTTCAATACGAAACAGTACCAGTTGTTTCAGTTAGTAGTTGTAGTACTAAGTGAAAACTAGGTCAAATTTCAAGTTGATATGTCGATTTTTTCCAAAAATTAGAGTGCTAACACGGATTTGGAGCGAAAAAACGACAAATATCACGAAAACCCTGCTCGAAACGAAAAATCCCTATTTTTATAAGACACCGTTCAAAAAGTTTCAATGACGACAGTTTTGATGATAACAATTGATTCATTGTCTTTTGTCAGAGAATTCCGAGACATCCCTTTGCTGACAACTGGAGGCATTCTTCACGCAGCAAAACATTCAGCTGAGGCTGCAATTGTTCTTCACGCAGCGATAGACTATGCACCAACGCAGAGTCATCAGCATTTAGCCCTTGGTCATGTTTATGCTATTTTGGGTGATTACAATCGATCTATTGCTTGTTATGATAATTCATTGAAACTAACGCCGAGTATGGAACAGGCAAAACAGGCTAAATTCGTTATATTGTGCTGCCAGAGCTTAGGAAAATCCTTGGGAGCTTTACAGAAGTGAGTGGGATAAATTTTTCATTAAACATACCTTGAACTGGATGACATCTGATATTTCTTATGCGTATTGATGGAGAATACCCTCTTCAAAAATCAGAATCATTACGATTACCATTTAACAAACTAATTTGAATCTAATTTCATGGGTTATGGTAATCGAATTGCAATTCATTCATTGGACATTTCATAATAATTGAAAATGCGATATTTGTGCAATGTTTCATTGATCAAAGAATAAAGAAGAAATAATAATAATAAGTTGATGATTAAAGTTTCAAATAAAACTATCACAATTCTACATCAATCTTGCATTGAAATCTATTTTTGAAGTGCAAATAGGAAAAATCTCTTCTAAATTGAATTTACAAAATTAAATGAACAATTAAACCAACCAACCAACCAACCAACCAACCTAATCCAACTTCATTCAATCTAAATCATTATTGAATGATTCTAAGCACATGCCTAACAGAGCCAATAGAAAAAAATATATAATAAAGCGCTATTACAGTGAAACCATGGAATGTAAATACAAAAATACAAAATAAAACTATATAAGTAATAACACAGGCTAGCATGAATTAAACTGAAGTAAATTGTTGATTCTAACAGAATATTGATCCTTTGCAGGCAACTAGATGATATTGTAGAGGAACTACACGCCCAACAGAATGACGATGCCGAATGTCTGAAGCTAGAAGAAAAAATCCTATGTGAAAGAATGACATCTCCATTTCTAGCTCTTCGTGCTCAGCGTTTATGTCCAATGTTATCATCACGCGGACAAGTATGCACGCACCGAGATGGTGACGATGCAACACTATCCTGTCAAAGTGTGACAGACAATCAAATCTTTGCTCACAACTTACAGATTGACATTGATGTCAGTCTGGAGCAACTGAAGAATGTCGAAAATCAAGTGGAAAAGATGAATGATCGAATGACGAGTACAAAAGTTATGCATTCAACGACTGATCGCCCAGGTAAAACGAAGGATAGTAGTAACGAGAGGAACCCTGAATTTTTTTCTGTATTTATGGAACCAACTAATAAACCAAAGTACCATAATCTTGAAATTGAGAAGAGTAGCGCTGATTTTGAGGGTCAAAATTGGCCGACTTCGGGCGAATGCGACAGGCAGGAACTGTTGCTGAGTGATACAACACAATACATACCAATTTATTTATCACCAGAGTATAAAGGATATGCCATTCAACTATTTGTTAATGAACTGATTGGCATTGGTGCAGGGAAGGGGCATGATTTACCTTGGTATCCACCGACTTGTCAGTCCCCCGAGACTTACGACCAAAAATTTATTTCTCAATCATTGCTGAAAGCAACGCTGGGGAGTAATTCACCCGATTCTAGTCTCAGAGAACCTTTATTGAGTTTAGTGAAGGAGGCAGAAATTGCAGAGATTGGGCAGAGGATTTTGACTGCAACGAAATCAAAGGTTGCAGCACCTTGGGTACTCTCGGTATTGGCATCTCTACACTGGCGAGTAGTTGGAAAGTCACGAAATGCACTCGACTGTCTTCAGTTAGCTTTGAATACTGTGCCTAAACGGTTTAAAGATGTTCCGCTGGTTAGTATCGCTTCCATTGCACAGAAGGCTGGACTCGTTGAAGAGGCGCTGAAGATTACGAAGGAGGCTATTCGTATAAACGCAGTTGAGGTAAATCATTCATCAATTTTGTAAATTTTCTACGTAAAATGGTTTTATCGATCAAATGCCAAATAACGATTCTCTATTGCTAAAATCGGGCATGCCTTCTGGCATCAGTCCATTTCAGATTGCCAATCTAATCGTCGACTCATTAAAAGAGAAATATTTCTTCCCTGAACTCTCTACAATTATTGAAAACTGACTTAATTAACTTAGGAATTTGGTTGTTACCCAGTATAATTATAATAAAATTTTCTATTTAATTAATCGTCGCATTGCTTTTCAAATCATAATAGATTTTTTGATTGATTAAGTGGGATTTCAACACTCAATGCATTCAAGTTTTAAACTTTCCACTTCTAGAGGATTGTCGTATAGGAATTCCTATAAGACGTGCAGAGGGGAGGTTTACACGTATACGTATGTTACGTTTTCCTTGACGACTGTGTAGAAACTTTCATGAAACTTTTCCATAGGAGACTGAAATTCCTGCAGGGATCTCTGTTGAGGGAATTCCTTTGGCAAAATTCATATTAGATTATTCATTCGTCATCATAGGGATTCTGAAGAATCTGCTTTCTTAAATAAAACGAAATGAGAATTTCTCTCATAGGCCTATCCAATAGTTGTTGCTTCCGAATGGAAGCATTGAAATCCGTCAATTTTTAGATTCTCTAATTTTGCTTGGAAATGGTGTAGAATGGTCTGAAACGTAAAAAATACGAATTTTGATGATCATTTGCGTATGTGCGGATGGTCAACTTTTAGAAAATCCAAGGAATAGAGGACTAAAATAATTCAAAAAAATCTGTAATTTTGTCAGATTATAAGTATTAATGAGGACTAACTATGTACTCAAGTTCAGCTCAATCGACCCAGCCTTTTTTGAGAAATCGCCATTTGTTTGTACATCGCTTTTCGCAAATATCTCGGAAAGTACCCAACTGATTTGATTTTTTTTTTCATAGTCGTCTAGATGCTTTCTATTTCAATCAATTAAAATATGTATACCTGTTCATTCAAATTTTTTGAGATATTTCGCCTTTTCAGTTTTACACTTAGAATCCTTTTACCCACTCTCCGTTTTAAAAAATCAACATATCAACTAAAATTTGGCATGAAGTTTCCTGTCACCACTACAATGTTTCGGATTTCAGGGCCGGCTCCATTATCTGTGGAACGGTATCTGAATTGATTTTTTTGTTCCATTTTTATCTCGAAATTTCAACTCGTAGCCCCGTCACTCAAGGACACCCGCAAATTCTGAATTTATATTTTAAAACATATAAAAGAAATTCTGAATATTTTGAAAGAGCGTTTTTAATTAATATTGAGGAATGAGTTCAATAGAGGAGATATGAATAATATGGAGGTCATATGGGGGTTTTATGAGGGTTACATGAGGATTGCATAGGCATATGAGGGTCATGGTGGGGTTATATGGGGGATATGGGCATATCATGGGGAGATTATGTAGGGATCATACAGAGGCCATAAATGAGGCATATAAAGGTTTTATGGATGCCACGAGTGGTCATATATGGTTATATAAAGCTCATAGGAGTCAATAAAGGTGATATGGAAATCATTGGGGATATAGAAGGGTCCTGGGGTACATATGATATGTGGGGGTTGGAAGGCTCATATGGGAGTCAAGAGGCGTTATATCGATAGCAGTTGATTAGTTAGGATTTTAATCATAGTCCGAATTGCACACGTCTGAATCACACACCTCTGAATTACACACTTTCGAAATAGACATGTTGAATTGACACATGTCAAATTGCACATGTGTAAATCAGAAGAACACAATGTAGAATGCGAATCATTTGTCCGTCTGAATGCAGCTTTATTCTCGTAATTCCTTTTGATTCTCTCATTCCGATTATGACTTAAAATGTCATAAAATATGAAAAAATTATATATTTTAAAAATATCTGTATATATGTATACGTATTTGTATATCTGTATGTGTGCGTATGTCCAGAACTGTGATAACAATTTCATATGACCAGAATGCATTTTTTTACTCTCTCAGCTGATACCATTTAAACACAAATTCTTACTAATTTTAGTATGATTGTTTGAGCGGTTTCTGAAATATAGCAATTTTTAAAAAATCGTTCTTTCAAAATCTGCTACATTTTTTCGGTACCACTACTCGTTTTTCTCCGCTTTTGGTCAATTACACGACAGTTGGCTTTTTTCGTTCGTTAAAAAAAATGGGAGAGGTATCTTAATACTCTCGAAGAAATCATGAAATCATTGAATTTGATAAATTCTGCTGATAGTACGCTTCTGGAGGAATCTACTTCAATCAAATTCCTACTAATAGTAGACAAACAGCGACACTTTGAAAACTTGAAGAGACGCGATACTTTTACGTTAACTGGGCTGTATGATACTGATACTCATACTTGCATCAGTTTTTTTAACTCTTCGTTACTCGCGTGAAACTGCCCAACGTGGTTACTCGCATCGCGGTGCTGCGCCATAATGTAAATCTGAGCGCGCCGTTGCCACAATTCATTCGGAGAACGGCCGGAAGACTGGACATCAGTCCGAAACAGCCGGAGCCAGAAACCTTAACTAACTTCATTCGGAGAGTGGACTCGCTGATCTTCCGGCAGCCACAAGTGTGGCAAGTCCGTGTGAAATATTTCCATGACACGATCAGTCGCGTCGCGGCACGACACCGTATTTTTTATTTCCAGTTAGCATAGGAATGACTTTTCTCTAATCAGGGGCTGTAGCCGTGGTTAGAAGTAGCAGAATATCTTTTTAGAAAAAATCAGTGAGGTATAAAATTTTTTTCATCACGCTGTGCAAAAAAGCAACTTTTTAACGTCCCATCCCTAAAACGTCCCTTTTCCACACATTGTGATGAAAAATACCATTCGATACTCGTGGGAAAAGTGTTTTTTTGGCTCGTGGGAGGTTTATAGCACGAGCCTAAGGCGAGTCTAAAAACTCTTTTCCGCACTCGTAACGAAATATACTATTTCATATTTTTTAACGATTTTTTTTGGAAGTTATACTAAAAAATAGAATTTCACCGGCGCGATGCCGTGGACGCGAGTAACGAAAGGTTAAACTCGAATTGTTGAAACAAAATCAAAATTGCAATGATCAGAGTAAATAGAACAAATGAAATGTTTGTACTCCAAAACAAAAGTTTCTTGATCCAATTCGGAGCTTCCTCCCATAGAAATTGATCGAAATTCTGCGACATTGAGCCAAAAAGGGCCTATGCCTATAACATTGAATGTTGCGCGCCAACTCACCCCGCGATGTTTTTGCGTTATGAAATTTCTATTAGGGTCTACTTGACCTGAGTAAGATTGAATTAAGTCGAGAATAATTACAAGTAGAATCACTTCAAGTGAATATATCAAAAGATTGTAGGGTAAACCGACGTAAAATGGAACGCTAGGTCAAACAAGAACGCGGCACAAAGTAAGACACTCATTGAAATTGTTATTTTCATGCACTTTATATTGAATCGTACGGGGAAAATTATATGAAAACCTCGTTGGAAAATTGACATAGATTTCGTACCATTCGTGTGCGAGCGTGCACCACTTTTTTTCTTTCTATTCTTGAGTTTTCTATTCATTTAATTTTTAATATTAATTCGCGTTTTATTGATCTGGATTGAATTTCTCCACGTGCCAAATTTGAATCTTTCCTTTAGCTTCGTTAAAAGGCCGGCTAAATACATTTCTCTTCGTTCCAGAATGGATAAAAAATTGATGAATCATAAAAAAATGATTTAATTTTTACCTTTTTTATTCAAAATTTCACAATTTTCATTAAAGATTCCGTAAATAACACTCATTACGCTTCTGCACAATATATAAAATATGATGAATAATTCATAATTGTAAAATCAATATCATGTAGAAAATTTTAGGTACTTTTCAATAAAAATGGTGAAATATGAAACTAAAAAGTGAAGAATAAAATGCAAAAAGACATATTTTTAGGGAAAGAGTTTATGGAGAAAAATAAATAAAAATGGAAAAAAATTAGAGCGTGATTGCTGAAATTCGAGTTTTTCAATAAGGGTATAGCCGGATAAGTAGGGGAATCTGCCCCCCGGTGAATTGCAATGTGGTAATATTTCCACATATTCATCGCTTAAAATAACAATTTGGTGCACAATTCCAGATCATTTGTAACGAGATTTTCTCGTTGCGGGTTGAAATCCCCTAAGGGGTAACGGAACCGACCACACAAAGACGTTTATCAAAAACAAGTTTTCTTGGATTCTATGCAATGAGAATCAATGAAACTTTTTCCCTGTATTGAGAGTAGCGGAAAGCATCGCTCTCTTCTCATGCTTTTCTTTTTTATGCAAAAAAAAATTGCAAATTATTTAACAGCAAGGACCAGGACAAGGCCGACGCCATTTTATTTATAGGAATCTGCCAAGTCATGATAGAAAAACCGATTTTTTGTAGATTTTTCTTAGCCGATGGCTATTTTCATGAGAAGAGAGCGATCGAGTGAGGTCCAAGACAGATTTTGAGTACAAAAACGTACTTTTGGATGGTATCCAGGAGGTAACATGTCCTTTACAGGGCACCAATTGTAAGAGGGAAGTACTTTTACGAGACAGAAGATGATGTAGAATGTTTCCATACCATTATTATTTATTTATATCTATTTATTTATATTTTATGGGATTTTTTGCTTTTCACGTACAAAATCCAAAAAACCACGGGAACCTGCAATACCGATAGGGGGGACCCCTAACCTCTACGTGCGACGGGTTCCGTTACCCCTTAAAAAGATATGTGAACTCTTAACTTAGTGAAGAGAGACAGTTAGTGATATCTAGAGGTGGCTGAAGAAACCCGGGACTAGATGAATTGAGCGACAAACCGGTGAAAGACCTAAGGCATAGCGGTTATGGGTGAAACCGCGACCCCTGGAGGTCTGAAGGATGTTACTAGACTATCGCTATTTTGGAATTCGCCCAGCATGTGCTAGGGGAAAAGGGGCCGACGTACAGGCTGTCCAACTGGGCGATTCCATAGGCTATGTCAGAGTAGACTAGGGACCAACGGCCAGGTGAGAGGACTGGTGCCCCCGGGATCCCGTCGGGTTGATTGGTGGGGATAGGGTAACGGAATGACCTATCGTCGCTGAGATATCCAGACTAGGGGGAGAAGCCCCTAGTAAGATTCTGAGTTAGTCGAACGCGGACGCTCGAGTGGGGAAGTCGAAAGGATTTCTCCGATATATACTGTGGTGTTGGCTTGGAAGATGGCCAAGGGAATGGTGGGCGAATAGCTCAGCGCAGCCAGGTGCATAACTGATGGTAGCGAACGTAGGGGGATGCTCCTGCATCCCCCACAAACGGGAAAAAGAGTTATTTCGGAACTCTTAGTAACGACTGTTATTTCCGGCGTTATCCGGCTCGGCGAAACAAATGACGAGCGCATGGGCCCGTAGGTCTGGAGTAGAGATCGTCCTCCTGTCGACCCGACCATGTGCCGCCATTCGAATACCCGGAGACGGTGACGTACGATAACCGAAGCGGTAACTGGTGGCCGAGAGTATGGGTGGTCGTGAAGTGGGTAAAAGTGTTCCACTTTGGTCGGATCAGCCTCTTGGCGTCCCAGGCTCTGAGGAGTCACAACTGATTCGCATTTAACTCTGAAACACTCCCGAGTAGAAATACTCGGGAGGAGAAAGTCTACTGAGAGAGTGAAAAACCCTCCAGGACGAGAGTAAATTCAATTTGCATGGATGATTAGGCCGTGGGGCTTAATTTCTAGTCTGGAATAGTGGCTGATGACGTTTGGCATAGGATACTCCTGGTGGACCTCGCCCACTCTGCCGGGTCACACTGATGCTAGCTGGGCAACCCTTTGCCCAGCCACAGAAGTCCTCGGAGTGAACGAGTTTGCCTCAGAGGCCGGTTTTCGTCGAACCTCCCGTGAAGGTTCGGCTGGCGCCCGATTATTGAGCGATAGAGACGGCTAAAAAGTAGTTTGGATTTTTCCTGGGTGAACAACCCGGGAAAATATCCTTACAAAATGGCGCCCGACGTGGGGCCACGCCAATGGAGTAGAAAGAAAACCCTGAAAATATGGGTAAGTTGAAAATTATCACGTAGATAATGCGAGGAAAATCGAGAAATTGATTTTCGTCGCAAGTAACGAATTTTATTTATTCCGTGAAAAGAGAAAAATAGAATTCAGAACGCATGAAATTTCGATCGTGGGGAGATTTTCTCAGATACTCGATGTTTTGTCTCCTCTACACCCGGGGGAGATGACCTTGAGAGGACGAGTTTATATTCCCCGATGAAAATTCGAGAGTATTGATTTTTCGTTTGGGGAGTTGTTCTCCTTGCTGCTTTGAGCACTGTTTTCTTCGTCACCCGGAAGAGGATGGTCTCGAGTGCGGGGAATTCCTTCTCCTTAAAGAAAAATTTTGATGGAAAACGAGGAATAAGTCAAAATTCTGAAAAATCGAATTTCGCACCTTGAAAAAATGGATTTTTTTTTTTTTCAAGAAAAGATAGCCCAAGCAATTTTTCAATGAGGAAGTGTTTTTCTCCGTTACTCTACGGATTGTTTTCCTCGTCACCCGGGGGAGGATGATTTGGACGCGAGAAATTCCGCTTTTCTATCGGAAAAATTGGAAAAGAACGAGGGAAAATTCAGTGAAATTGGATTTTCTCTTCGTAAAGAAGGGAAATTCTGAAACACTGAATTACCGACACATGGTAAAGAAGACTATGCCGAAAGGGAATAGCATTACCGACCGAAAAGGTCGGAAGTATGAATTCCGCTCGCGAGGGCGCGCCGTGCGACTGTTGGTAAAACAGCAAAGGGGAATCTCCGAAAGGCGATTCAACTCAAGGTTAAACGCCACATCAGGTGAAATCATACTGAAAGCGTTGGAGAGGAATTTCTGCAAGCAAGAAAAATTCAAAAGTACCACCTCTAGGCCGGAAATTGAGTGTTTTTCATTCTGGAAAGACCCCAAGGAGGGAGAAAGTGACCGAACAGTAGTCGCTTACCTCAAGAAATCTCTTAAAACGTCCGAAATGACGGGAAATGACAGGGACAATACGAATAATCGCCCAGAACTAGTGAGTTTTCGTTCCAAAATACTCATTAGATGATCCTGGGGATTGTTAGGGGCTTTGGCTGCACAGGTAAAATTCTCCAAGAGCCTCCAGAGGAGCCGCCGACCCAAAGAAGGGTGCGCCACATACTCGGAGAGGGAACAAGAGTAGGGAGGGCCCCCCACTCTTGACTGCAGGGTATAAAAGGAGCTGCAGAGCTCCCAGAAAACTTTTCTGTCGTGAAGGCAGAGGTTGAATAGGCCTCCTGAATTCACGAAAGACTCCCTGGGCTAGAAATGGCGCCAAAGAAGGATTTGCTGAATAAGCAAACGGAAGGGGGAGGGGAGGAGAAAACCCCTGAGACCCCGGTCGAACCGAAAGGTTCAGAAATAGATCCCGAAAAGGGAGCCAAGAAGAAAACCCAGAGAAGTCGCACTAGAAAAGTGACGACCTCTGAGAGTAGTGGTGGAGAATCCGAGGCTGAAAAAGTCTCGAAATCGAAACCAGAGGAAAAGGGGGCGCTCTCGGAGGAGGAAAGGGCGAAAAGGCCAATCAGTCCGCTGGCGACAGATTGGAGCCTTCCCTTGCCAAAGGACAGGCCAAGCCAAGGGGCCGAAAGGTCACCAGAGGACCTAGCCTCTCGAATGGCAGTATTAAGAGCCTTCGCTGAAGAAGCGAAGAGATTAGAAGAACAGCTCCTGACTTCAGGGCTGATAGGAGCTGCAGCCCCTCCCCGCAGAGGGCGAGGGAGGCCAAAAGGCAGCAAAACCACTAGCCGCAATGCTAGTGGAGCTACGACGCCAACGGAAGGAATTCCGGGCGTGACGGTAACTAACGCCACGCCAACGGCTAAAGAGATACTTGCTCAGGTGCAAAAACTGAGCAGGGAAGTGAGGCAATTGGGGCCAGCAATGGCCAACCCTCAAGAGAAGGTCCGAGAACCAGAGCATAAGGTTCCGAGGCAGTCTCCCACAACTCCTCCAGGGCGAACAGCCCTAGGAAATGATTATGGGAGAAATGATNCGCCAAAGAAGGATTTGCTGAATAAGCAAACGGAAGGGGGAGGGGAGGAGAAAACCCCTGAGACCCCGGTCGAACCGAAAGGTTCAGAAATAGATCCCGAAAAGGGAGCCAAGAAGAAAACCCAGAGAAGTCGCACTAGAAAAGTGACGACCTCTGAGAGTAGTGGTGGAGAATCCGAGGCTGAAAAAGTCTCGAAATCGAAACCAGAGGAAAAGGGGGCGCTCTCGGAGGAGGAAAGGGCGAAAAGGCCAATCAGTCCGCTGGCGACAGATTGGAGCCTTCCCTTGCCAAAGGACAGGCCAAGCCAAGGGGCCGAAAGGTCACCAGAGGACCTAGCCTCTCGAATGGCAGTATTAAGAGCCTTCGCTGAAGAAGCGAAGAGATTAGAAGAACAGCTCCTGACTTCAGGGCTGATAGGAGCTGCAGCCCCTCCCCGCAGAGGGCGAGGGAGGCCAAAAGGCAGCAAAACCACTAGCCGCAATGCTAGTGGAGCTACGACGCCAACGGAAGGAATTCCGGGCGTGACGGTAACTAACGCCACGCCAACGGCTAAAGAGATACTTGCTCAGGTGCAAAAACTGAGCAGGGAAGTGAGGCAATTGGGGCCAGCAATGGCCAACCCTCAAGAGAAGGTCCGAGAACCAGAGCATAAGGTTCCGAGGCAGTCTCCCACAACTCCTCCAGGGCGAACAGCCCTAGGAAATGATTATGGGAGAAATGATAGATACGCACGCCGCAGAGAGCGTCGTAGGCAAGCCTCCGAGTCGAGCACGACGGAGAGCGATTTTTACGGCCGTGAGGATCGTAAAAATCGCTATGAGAGCTCCGGCAAAGTTCTGGATTATCTGACCAGGTGGGGCATAACATTCTCTGGGCAACCAGACGAAGACGTGGAAGATTTTATCTCCGCGATTTATGACGCGAGAGAGGCAATTCCTATTAAGGAAAGCGATCTCGTAAAGATCCTGAAAGGGGTCCTCAAGGGGAACGCCCTCACGTGGTATCGCCACGCGGAGGTTTTCTCTTGGGAAGACGCGTGCTACGCCCTCCGTGAAAGATTCGGAGCGCTGTATTTCCAGCAAGCGTTGCACAAGGAAATTTCCGACCGCCGACAATTTCCGACCGGCGCGAAGGAAAGTGTAGGGGCGTTCATAGCAAATATGAACGGCTTGTTTGAACGCACTCGACCTCTGTGGTCCGAGGAGAAGAAGCTGACGCACATCTACAACAATATGTTACCGAAGTACATCGTTGGCTACACCCTCGGCCCAGCGTCGAGATTGAAAGAATTGGAGAGGCACGTTTTACGTCAGGAGAAGTTAATTCTCTTCGAGCTGACATGGCGACCCCCTCCAAAACCAGAACATGCGCTGTGCCCAAGCTTTGCAAACCGAGGCCCGAGCTATGTCCAGAAAAGCTCGAGCTTCGGGAATAAAGACCCGAGGCAACACAGAGGCTATGAGAAGCCATCTCTGAAAGCACTCGAGATGAAAGGGCATAACGAGTCCATAGAGACTGTAGAAGTCATCTATGATGAGCTCGAGTTGCAGGGAACTGAAGCAGCACACGCCTTACAACGTCGTGATGCTCCTTCAGAGAGGGGTGAACGTGCTGGTTTCACCAGGACCTTGTTGATGTCTCGCAATTCCGACAGAGTGGGCCACACGTTTAGGTTTTACACCGCCGAACGATCCGTATTTTGTTACGGATGCGGTACCAAAGGCGTGCACTTGCCAGAGTGCCCAAAATGCCGTCCAAAAAACGGGAAACCGGCAGCGTGAGTGACGAAAATTCGGCTGCGTCGCCGGAAGTTTCGGGGAAAATGGAGAGAAACCTAGTGGAAGAGGTGGAAAATTCCTCAGAAACTGTAGGAAGGGAGATCTCAGAGCAGAATCATAGCCCAGAGATCGAAGAAACTGCTGTACAAAGGGCAGAAATGCCCGCGGCAGTGGCAGAGGAGTCTCGAGAGGAGGGGAGAATGGGAAAACTCTAGAATCCCTGACGGACCCCATTGCATTGTCCTTGCCAGAAATGAGCTCTGATCTGGAGTTTATCAATCAGGCGATGAAGGAAGGCAAGACATTTGCCTTTCACGTGAATATCAAAATTCGCGGCAAGAAAATGCGCGCTCTAGTGGACTCAGGGGCATTTCGTACCTTCGCTGGAGAAGCGGGGATCGAGCTGCTGAGCGAGCTAGGTATCAGTGCGAGACGAATACCACCGAGAAGAGTTCTAGTGGCGAATAGTCAACTAGAGGTGGTAAAGGAGGCCTCTAAAATACATCTGGTATTAGGGGGAAGACCCATCACGGTTGAAATTCTTTGGATGGCTTCGCTGTCCGAGGATTTCATATTGGGATTGGATTTTTTGTGAGAAGCACGGATGGTCATTGATTTCTTTTACCAATCCTGGTTCTTTAGAGACAAACCGGGCGAAACATTCAAGTTTGTCTCAGTGGACCGAGCCTGCCACGTAACTGTGTGTAACGGTTTGAAGGTACCTGGAGAGGAGCAAACAGCCAACTCCAAAGACTCCTGAATGAAAAAATTCCAGTGCATGATGGAAGTCCACCGATTTCCGAGCTACAACCCCACAAGATTGACGTGGAAAGGTACGAACCTATCCGACAAAGGGTCAGGGTCGTGTCTGAACATATTAAACTATTAATGTGGAAGGAGGTAGATGAGATGCTCCGAGATGGAGTAATCAAGCCATCCAAAAGCGACTGGAATAGTCCTGTAGTGATGGTTAAGAAAGCCAGCGGAAAATATCGGTTTTGTATCGATTTCCGCAGGGTAAATGAAGTAACGAAAAAGGATGCTTACCCGGTTGCAAATATGACCGCCATCCTTGATGAGTTACGATAGGCCAATTATATCACGACACTCGACTTGAGTGCCGCGTATTGCCAAATACCGTTAGCAGAGGTCTAGAACGAGATGACTGCATTCACGGTGCCGGGAAGAGGGTTTTTCCAGTTCGAACGCATGCCGTACGGACTGACAAATGCGCCCGCTACCTTCCAAAGAGCCCTGGACAAATTGATCGGTCCAGAGATGTATCCACACGTGTTTGTATACTTGGACGATATAATTATCGTCTCAAGGACATTCGAAGAGCACCTCACGTGGTTGGGAAAGGTCCTCGATAAATTGAGAGATCACGGTCTCACAATAAATCGAGAGAAGAATGTTTTCTGTCGTTCCGAGGTGAAATACCTCGGCTTCGTTGTGAACAGCCAAGGACGGCAGGTCGACCCCGAGAAAACATCGGCCGTTGTCGATTTTCCCATGCCGAAGAATCTGAAACAGATTCGCCGTTTTCTGGGAATGCCCTCCTGGTATAGACGATTCATACCAAAATTTGCAACCATAGCTCAACCGCTGACACTTCTGACCAAGAAGAATCAGCCGTGGTTATGGAATGAAGAGCAGCAGGAAGCCTTCGAAGCGCCGAAAAAGCACTTGACGTCGGCTCCAACTCTGGCATGTCCCGATTTCTCACTGCCGTTTACCCTGCAAACGGATGCGAGCAGTGTAGGACTCGGTGCGGTACTCACGCAAGTGTAGGATGGACAAGAGCGAGTTATAGCATATGCTAGCCGCTCATTAACGGATCCTGAAACAAAATACACGGTAACTGAGCAGGAATGTTTGGCCGTCGTGTGGGCAATTATGAAGTTCCGTTGTTACTTGGAGGGTTATCCCTTCACAGTGATAACGGACCACAGCGCCTTAAGATGGCTGCATAATATGAAAGACTTGGCTGTAAGGCTAAAGAGATGGAACCTCCGGTTGTTAGAATATGATTACAAAATCATACACCGGAAGGGCGCGCTTTACCATGTGCCAGACGCTTTGTCACGCGCACCGGAAGGAGCGATGGAGCTACTCTCGATGGCGGTAGATACCGAAGATGAATGGTATCTCCGACGCTGTCGAGACGTAGAGAGAATCCCGGTAAAATATCCTACATGGAAAATTTCCGAAGGGTTGCTATACCACCTCCGGCCGAAAACAATTGCCTCAGTGGACAACCAAGACTTGGACGAGTGGAAATTAGTTCTCCCTCGTGAAAGGAGACGTGCCGCTATACACGAATGCCACGATTTGCCGCAGGCCGGACACCAAGGTTTGGATAAGACCGGCCAAAGCT
Organism: Diachasma alloeum; assembly: GCF_001412515.2. Classification (NCBI taxonomy): domain Eukaryota; kingdom Metazoa; phylum Arthropoda; class Insecta; order Hymenoptera; family Braconidae; genus Diachasma; species Diachasma alloeum. The sequence continues at coordinate 88,774 of NW_021680763.1, forward strand.
TGGCCAATCAATACTATTGGCCCGCGATGTTTGAGGACGTGATGACGTACGTAAGTTCGTGTCACGAATGTCAGCGCTGCAAAGTGCAACAACAAGCCCCGTTAGGCCAGATGGGACCTCGCGCAATCGAGAAACCCTGGTCAAGAATATCGGCGGATATCATGGGTTCCTTTACGCATAGTAAAGCGGGACACCAATATATCCTAGTTATCCAAGACTTCTTTACGAAGTGGGTAGAAGTTCGGTCGTTGCGCAAAGCAACCGGTGCGACGATACGAAAAGCATTGGAGGAAACCATCATTTATCGATAGGGAGCTCCAAGAGAATTGCTGACCGATAATGGAACCGAGTTCGTGAACAAGGACTTGAAGGATTTGGCTGCTTCCACGAACATGAAGCACCGAACAACGCCGCCGTATCACCCGCAAGCGAACCCCACTAAAAGAGTAAATCGTTCGCTAAAAGCTATGATACGAGCGTACGTAGATCAGAATCACCGTGATTGGGACTGTCATTGGATGTATTTCGTTTTGCATACAATACAGCCCAACACAGTTCCCTGAAAGCAACCCCGGCTTTCGTAAATCTTGGGCGAGAGTCAGAGCCAGCGAATTCGTTGCGACGAAAGCTGGAGGGAGATGTTGAAGTTGAAGAAACTTCAACAGAGGCCTGGGTCGAGCCCATGAAGCGCCATGGCACCCTCAGATTGGCCTTTAGGCATGCATTAGCCGAAGCTTCATTAGCTTCGACAGGCATAAAGTTATAACTTGCGCCGAAGGAAGGGTGAATTCGAGGTCGGCAAACTGGTCCTAGCTCGCGGCCACGAGCTGTCGAGTCGTTCAGCGTCCTTGAATAAACCGTTCAATGGACCTTTCGTGGTGACTAAGAAGCACTCCAGAAACTTTTACCAAGTTTCTGATATGACGGGTCGTAATACCAAAGACTGCGCTATAGTGGACATGAAGTCCTATAGGGAAGCTTTGGAGGACCCCCCGACTGAAGAGTCAGAAGGAGAAGAATAGTTGCTCCTGAAGGGTCTTTGACTTGAAACGTCTAGGTTTCGGGTCGAAACCTCTCTTAAAGACGGAAGTATGTAACGAGATTTTCTCGTTACGGGTTGGAATCTCCTTAAAAAGATATGTGAACTCTTAACTTAGTGAAGAGAGACAATTAGTGACATCTAGAGGTGGCTGAAGAAAGCCGGGACTAGATTGAGCGACAAACCGATGAAAGACCTAAGGCATAGTGGTTATGGGTGAAACCGCGACCCCTGGAGGTCTGGAGGACGTTACTAGACTATGGCTATTTTGGAATTCGCCCAGCATGTGCTAGGGGAAAAGGGGCCGCCGTATAGGCTGTCCAACTGGGCGATTCCATAGGCTATGTCAGAGTAGACTAGGGACCAACGGCTAGGTGAGAGGACTGGTGCCCCCGGGATTCGGTCAGGTTAATTGGTGGGGATAGGGTAACGGAATGACTTATCGTCGCTGAGATATCCAGACTAGGGGGAGAAGGCCCTAGTAAGATTCTGAGTTAGTCGAACGCGGACGCTCGAGCGGAGAAGTCGAAAGGATTTCTCTGATATATACTGTGGTGTTGGCTTGGAAGATGGCCAAGGGAATGGTGGGCGAATAGCTCAGCGCAACCAGGTGCATAACTGATGGTAGCGAACGTAGGGGGATGCTCCTGCATCCCCCACAAACGGAAAAAAGAGTTATTTCGGAACTCTTAGTGACGACTTTGTTGTTTCCGGAGTTATCCGGCTCGACGAAACAACTGACGAGCGCATGGGCCCGTGGGTCTGGAGTAGAGATCGTCCTCCTGTCGATCCGACCATGTGCCGCCATTCGAGTACCCGGAGACGGTGACGTGCGATGACCGAAACGGTAACTGGTGGCCGAGAGTGTGGATGGTCGTGAAGTGGGTAAAAGTGTTCCACTTTGGTCGGATCAGCCTCTCGGCGTCCCAGGCTCTGAGGAGTCCCAGCTGATTCGCATTTAACTCTGAAACACTCCCGAGTAGAAATACTCGGGAGGAGAAAGTCTACTGAGAGAGTGAAAAACCCTCCAGGACGAGAGTAAATTCAATTTGCATGGATGATTAGGCCGTGAGGCTTAATTTCCAGTCTGGAATAGTGGCTGATGACGTTTGGCATAGGATACTCCTGGTGGACCTCGCCCACTCTACCACCGTACGTAGCTTTTGTAGAATCCGACCAGATTTTCAGGGTCAGTACCCCACCATGTTGCGCGTACGAATTTAATGATGTTCAAGGCTTTAAAACATCTCTGTTAGAGCATGGAAACATGGTGATTAAAGTTCAATCTTTGATCGAAAGGAATTCCTAAAAATCTCACAGTTGGAGATTGATCAGGTGGTCGTCAACTCTAATTTGGGTACTTTGATGGGGGTTGGCCTTTTTTGCTAAATCTCAAAGCGACTGTTTTTTGTGGAGCTATATCAAGGCCTACGGCTCTTAGGTTGGAAGTGACATGGTCAATTGATTTCACCAAAACGGCTTTGTCATGTTCAATATTGGAAACCCGCATGAACAGAGCAATGTCGTTAGCAAAGAGTGATCATTCTACTCTGGGATTGACTTTTAGGAGAATTTTTCTGGTATAGATCGTGTATAATATTGGAGAGAGAACTCCCCTCTGTGGGAGTCTTTTGTGTATAGTTCTCGTGCTATCACCTAATGCCTCACAGTGGAGGACTCTCGTGAGTGAGGAATTTTATGAATCTAAAGATGGTACTGGAGCACCCGACCTCGGCGAGGATATCTAGGTGAATATTCCCGACGACATTGTCAAATGCCTTAGTGACATCTAGAAAGACTGCTAGCGTTTGCTCCTGAGCCCTGAAGGAATCTTCGACGTGTAGCGTGAGGTTGACTAGGTTGTCTCGAGTGGACAATCTTCATCTGAACCCTGTTTGCGAAAGAGGAAGAGTATTATTGTGCTCCATCCACCACTGAAGACGGTTTTTAATTATCGATTCGTAGAGTTTCAATACACATGAAGTAAGTGCAATGGGCCTAACATCTGTGTTGTTAGATTTGGGAATAAAGTGTAAATAGGAATTCCTCCATTCAGGAGGGAACTCTCCGACTTGATGGAGTTCGTTAAATATGTCTAGCAAGATAAGCTTTAATTGTACTGGTAGCGTCCAGTGGCTTGGCGCATTGGGTAACCCGAGTGGAAATTCCGGTCAGGTCTTGATCAAGTTTGGATCAGGTTAGACCTGACCACTGATCAGGTATTGATCAGACATGTTACGCCTCTGACCAATCCGGATTTGATCAGGACGAATGGATCCGAATTTGATCAAGTCAACTGTATGAAAACCGGATGACTTGTCTGTCAGTCTCAATAACAATTATCAATGATAATTATTCCAAGACAAAAGAATTCAATTCTTTCACCGTAGGCCGATCTCTTAACGAATCTCTACTGTTATTACCTCTGAAAAAGCTTATTATTTTTTTACCGATGGTGAGGATCGAATCGGGGACCCTATGATTGCTAATCCTATGCCCTAACCACTACGCTATCGTGCTATTACTATTGAGTAAACTGTACATTGCCTGTATGATTTGTATCGGGGTATTCGTTGAATTTACGATTATTCCTTATCTCGCGGATGTGCGTGTGTATTCTCAGAGATAAAATATGTTCAATTAAATTTTTATTTATTTCATTAATGAATAATAATAATGATAATAACAATAACACTAATAAATAAATAGACATTTAGTACTTTTTTTCTCAAGATCATTTGCGTGTAAGTTGGATACTCCTCTAATACGTATTTACGGCATCATCATCCCTCCCTTCTGTACATTTGAGAAGGGCTGGCTGTTAATTAAATTGATTAATCAAATTAAATTCATTAAATTGAATTAATTTAATTCAATTTATTTTAATTATAGTATAATGATCCTTTTTAAACACTGAAAATAATTATTTATAATGGTTGATAAAAGTTAATTCGAATAGTATAATAATTGTTAATTAAATTATCCGAAAAACTTATTAAAATTAATGTCCGGTGGAGCGGATCTGAATCTGATTATTTTTTCTTCAATTGACCCCTTTCAAATGTCGATCAAGGACATCAAATCCGAATTTGATCAATTTGGGGTCAGGCAGCCGACCTCAGGGTGAGATCGTGCCTACCTGATCAGAACTTGATCTGAACCCGCCTGTAGTTTTTCGGATCCGATCTGCTGGATCAAAACCTGGTCAGGTTCACATCAGGCATCATCTGATCATGTCTACCTGATCAGAACTTGATCTGAACCCGCCTGTAGTTTTTCGGATCCGATCTGCTGGATCAAAACCTGGTCAGGTTCACATCAGGCATCATCTGATCATGTCTACCTGATCAGAACTTGATCTGAACCCGCCTGTAGTTTTTCGGATCCGATCTGCTGGATCAAAACCTGGTCAGGTTCACATCAGGCATCATCTGATCATGTCTACCTGATCAGAACTTGATCTGAACCCGCCTGTAGTTTTTCGGATCCGATCTGCTGGATCAAAACCTGGTCAGGTTCACATCAGGCATCATCTGATCATGTCTACCTGATCAGAACTTGATCTGAACCTGCCTGTAGTTTTTCGGATCCGACCTGCTGGATCAGAGCTTGGTCAGGTTCTCATCAGGAATCACCGGATCAGTCAATCCTTACAAAAACCTGATCAAGTTCCGATCGTACTTCAGGTGGGCCTGAAGCAATTTCCACTCGGGAAGTTCATTGCTTCACATGCGAAAAGTTCCGAGTTCAAATCCCGGCCGGGTAGAATGGTGCGATCTAACCATTTAAAGTCTTAATCATCAGCGCAGTATACCCTAACCGGGTCAAAGCGATGTAAAATAACGATAACAAAAAAAATTGTACTGGTAACTTTTTGAGTAGGATGTAGTCTATGCCGTGTAGCCCCGTAGCTGAATTAAATTCATCGAATGAAAAGGACTGATCAGAAAGAGGATTGGGATCTGAGTGAGGAATGTGGTTGGGGTCAGTGAGACATCCGCCGGGACTCAGTTTTCTCAATGCGTCCAAGATCTTTTTCTGAGTCTCGACATAATCTCTGAGGACGTGTAACGTCGTATTTATCCATGCATTTTTTTAGCACTTTACACGTGTTCCAGAGATATTTAAGGATAATCGGGCGAGCGCTCTTTTATTGTTTACGTATTCTTTAAATGATGGAAAAGGCGTGTGCAAAATTTTAGACTGCTGGGGAACATGGTTAATTTATTATGAATTTTTGGAAAAGTGGTCATTTAACCCGTGATCTCATGGAAATCACAAAAAAAGCTGCAGAACCCAAGGAAAAAAAGCAGTCAAAGTTATGAAACTTTAGACACATTTAGAACATGTGATCAATTATTTTTTGAGTGAAAAAGATTGTCGCCTAGGAGCATTGTTTATCAATAATAGCGAAAAAAGTACTGAAAAATGAAATTTCTACGCACGCAGCCCAAAAGAGCAGCAACATCTCAAGTACCGATCGGGTGGGGGTAGCGCGGTCAATTTAATTGTCTCTTGAGAGAGAGCGATGAAGCGTTCTGATTGGAGCTCCCTCGAGCCAGTGGTACCAGCTTATGGTAAAAAAAAAACACTACCGACGATGTCGCCACTTTTTCGCATGAATTAATATTTTTTCATTTATTAAAAAAAAATCTGAAAACCATTCAATGCGTGGAACAGATACAAATAAATTTGATTAGCTCCAAAAATAATTTTTAACCGGAGATACTCCCTAATATTGCCTGAATTTTGAATCCGAATGGGAAAAATTTTATTATTCAGCGATTGGTTTTCTGCAGGAAAACAATAGAAACCCCTCCGCCTCATCTCCTACATTTCCTCCTCGCCTGATTATCCTTAACGTTTGTTTTAGAGTTCAAATTTTCTGCGAATTTAATAAAATATTGTTTTTTCTTTCGTTTGAAAGTTTTCCTAGCAACAGCGATAGATTTCTTGTAGGTTATGAGATCAAAAAATCTCTTCGTGAGTCTCCATTTTTTATACTCTGCTCTATGAAACCTCAACACTCTAACACACTCCTCATCCCACCACTACGAAATTCTATCGGACTTTTATTGAAATTGTTTGAATTTTCCGTAGATTCTATACACAGAGAGTCAAAGTGGATTAACTTTAGAAAAAAGTTTCTAAATTTTACAAACCTTGGTTTCTAACCTTCAGTTTTCAAAAAGCTAGAAACTTTTTTCTACGTTCTAGAAAGAAATCGTTTAAAATTAATGATCAAACTGGGGATTAATTTGAAACCAAATATTACATTACGCAACTAGTGCGGAAAGCAGGCGGTTACTCACGAGGGCGGCGCAGCCGCCCGAGTGACACCGCCTGCTGTCCGCACGTGTTGCGTATACTATTTTATATGATAAGTGCGTGATGAAGTTTGGGGGTGGAGGGGGGGCAAGTGGGGGGGCAATGCCCCCCACGAGAAAAGGGGGTCCAGGGGGCGAAGCCCTCGGTGGGGGGGGGGTTGGGGGGGCGAAGCTTCCGCCCACTTAAGAAAAAAGATCATATTTATTTAAAAAAANACTATTTTATATGATAAGTGCGTGATGAAGTTTGGGGGTGGAGGGGGGGCAAGTGGGGGGGCAATGCCCCCCACGAGAAAAGGGGGTCCAGGGGGCGAAGCCCTCGGTGGGGGGGGGGTTGGGGGGGCGAAGCTTCCGCCCACTTAAGAAAAAAGATCATATTTATTTAAAAAAATAATTATGAAAAAGTGTGATTGAAAAATTTCATTTTCGTTACTGAATTCTCAATGACTTATCACTAATTTCTAGAAATCAATCACCAAATTTCAGTGAAGTTTCGGTGAATTCTGTGACATGTCTCTGAAAACCAAAAATAATTTTTCTGTGTTTCCTTGACATTATTTTGATCATTAGAATTCATAAAGCCCTTAAGTTACAGTATTTGATCGAAGAAGGAGTTTTTGGCGAACCTGCTGTTGCTTCATTGGAGAATATTTCATTTGCATTTTCTTCAAATGTCACATCCCCAATCAACTCCTCCTCATCAGTAAATAAATCCTCCTCACTGTCTAACTCTTCATCACTATCAGGAATTATACGATTTTGGCTCATTTTATCTGCTTCGAAAATCACCTTTTCATTTTTCAGTCATTCCATGTATTCACTATTCGGAGGTTAGATTTCCTTCCTTGCTATTCTCTTTTAACAGGTGATGCGCATGCGCGTCGTGCGTTATTTCGGGTTTCAGTTGAGTGTGGGTAGGCGCTCGAAACCCGCTACTTCCCAGTTGACTATAGTCAACTGAAACCCATGCGGTTACACGCAGGTATCATATAAATATACTTAATTTTTGGAAAAAATATTCTCTAAAATCTAGAAAATTTCTTCAATTTTTTAGGGGGGATTCTGCACAGAGGGGGAGGGGGGTTGTCAATTGAGAATTTACACCCAAAAAAATTAACTCGGTGAGTTTTTCGAAAATATCTCCGAAATTAAGAGAGACAGCCAATCTTTACGAAAATTTGGGGGGAGGGAAGGGAAGTTCTATTGAATTCTCGATGTACAGCCCTCCCCCCACCCCTCCCCCAGCCAATTTTTCAGTAAAAATTCGTTATCTCCCTTAGTTTCGTGGATATCTTTAAAAAACTCACAGACTCAATTTTTTTGGTTGTGAATTCTCAATTCACACGCCCCCTCCCCTCCCTCTCTTTGCAAAATCCCCCCTCCTTACATCTGAAGTTCTCAATATTCCGGCCCCCCTCCTTATGTATGGGGCACTTACGCCCTTTAAATACCTCAGCCGCAATTTTTTAGTTCAATCTGAAAATTTTCTAAAATTAAGAAAAATTCAGCATTGATTTTAGAAAATATTTCTTCTTAAAAACAATCCCCAAATTCGTTAGTTTCTACGATCCTACCAAGGATAAGGCTTAAGAATTGGAGTTTCTAAAATGTAGAAACTAATTTCTAAAGCTAATCTATTTTTTTTCTCTGTGTAGAAAAATTCGGAATTGTTTGAATTTTCCGTAGATTCTATAGAAAAATCTTTCCGCATGCATAGATATAATATTAGATGTATAACTTAATCTTTCCGTTTTTTTATCGAAAAATATGTAACATAAAATATATAAATACTAGATCAATCCTCGGAATATCGTCCATAGTTTTCGATGACCTTGCGCCATCGATTTGGTAATATACGAATGCCATCGCGAAAAAAAACTTGCAGGCTTTGAGGCGATGAAGTCATCGACGAATTTTCGTATATCGTCCAGAGTTTGGAACACGGAGAGAAATATTCAATAAAAATTACGTATCTTTTCCGTAATTCCGCAGCGAAATGTGGTTGTAGGAAATTTTACGGAACTGTCACGGAATTTTTCCAGAGCGTTCCGTAATTTTTATCTGAATCTCCTGTGAAAAACTACGATACCGTCACTTAAATTTTCTGAATCGATTCCGTAATCGGTGAGCGAACTTCGAGTTCCGTAATTTTTACTGAACATTTCTCTCCGTGAAGCGTCTTGCCTCTAAGGCGTGCTGCATGGACCGGAACAGATGGTAATCGGAAGAGGCCAAGTCCTGTGAATATGCCGCGTCCTCGACAACCGTCCAGCCCAAGCTTAACATCATTTTCTGAGTCGCGCGAGCAACATGAGGTCGAACGTTATCATGGAGCAACATGACTTTCCGGCTCCCTTGCCCAGTAAATGGCCTCTTCTCATCAAGTACCTCGCACAATTTGTTCAATTGTCGACTGTAGCGTTCTGCAGTAACTGTCTGACCCGTTTCCAAAAGTTCGTAATAGAGTACACCCTTCATATCCCAGCAGATGCAGAGGAAAACCTTTTTCATGTGAATTTTTTGTTGGGGAGTGGATGTCGATGGTTGTCCTGGATTCACTCATGACTTTTTCCGTTTGGGATTAGCAAAAAAAATATATTTTCATCTCCCGTCACAATTTTTGACAAAAAAATTTTCTTCTGGTACTTGGCGAGCAACGAAAGGCACGTGTTCATGCGTTGGCCGAGGTTATGTTCCTACCTTCTGTACTTTTCCCATTGCGTGTAATCATTTAGAGACTGCTGCTTGAGTAACTCCTAGCTGAGCTGCAAGCTGTTTTTGCGTTTGCGTTGAGTCTTTATCGAGTAATTCTTGCAATTCAGCATCTTCAAATTTCAGAGGCTGTCCAGGACGTTCCCGGTCACTGAGATCGAAATCACTATCTTTAAAGCGTTTATACCAATATCTACACGTATCATAAGACACAATATTACTTCCGAGAGTAGAACAAATCGAATCGTGGGCTTCAATGGCTTTTTTCCCTTGTTGGAACTCGTAGAGAATACAGTGCCGAATGTGCTGCGCATCGGTCGCCATTGTATATACTACTTGTATATACTATTGTATATACTATTTTTGTGAAGTTACACAGCTCTTCCAGGCATGATATATAGCGTATTAAAAACAGTAAGGTTGACTCTTCACAATCGCGAACGGACGCGTAAATATTTAAATTTTAAATAAGACACCGCACTCAATGAAAAAAACGGAAAGATTAAGTGATACCCCTAATAGAATAGAATTAATTTCGAGTATTTACGGAATATATTCTAGGGCGAGTAGCAAGGGATTTTTTACTCACGTGGGCCCAGGTCTGGCAAGGTTGGGCCAATCACGCGACTCAAAAAAACCCATGGCACTAGTCGTGAACTATATTTTTCCGTAGTGATTTTCACTTTTACGAGTTTGGAGAAGTGTCAATGCCAATCCCCGGACATTGACGAGGAGAAAATTACTGAATTCTGATTTTACTGTAAAACTGATCTCATACATACACATTTCCTTCAGGATTTCATCGGCAACAGTTCAAAGGTTTCGAAAATCAAGGATTATCGGAATAATGTCAAGGATTGCCAGAAAATTCTGGAGAATGAAAAATCGTCATTATTCTCTCACTTTAAAAACAATTGCAAAATTACAAGGAAATTATCAAAATTTAGGGGGCGATTAATAATTCAATACCGATTCTTGATGTACTTCATGTCATCGAATACTACGCTTTAATTGAGCAGGATCCCAATATCGAAAATAATCATCAAGAAAACGAGAATCTAAAAAAATTACGCTTTCAATGCTTGTTTCTGGAAGCAAAATTTAGGTTCATGGCAGGTGACACTTTGATATCAATTTTTCAATTTACTTAATGAAAGTGATTTTTTGTAAATTCCTGACATTTTAATAATTTTTTTCTTCCTCTTACATCTGAGGAAGACCTGGCGGAACGGGTTATGCTTTTGACATGAAGTAATTTCGAAGAATCTTCATCGCTGTTGAAATACCATAATGGAGAGGAGTTTCATAAATAAAATCGAGAATCTCTCGCGTCCGAAGTATCTTTCTTTTCTAGATAATTCTGCTATGAATTTAGGAGAACAAAAGCAAATTAGTAAACATTTAAAGAACGAATTTGTATTTAGTATCTAGTTTGCTACTTCAGAATATTTTCAAAAATATTGCCTACGCATAACTAGAACGTTTTACTCATTCATACACTGAGATTGATCCATGATTTTGAATTTTCACTGCAGCCCCTCACGAATTATCTGTATGGCTCTTTACTCCATGTGAAAGGAAACAACACCGGTGCCATATACCACTTGAAACAAAGTTTAAGAGTGGAGCCTGATGCAATGGATGGAAGAGCATTGATGCTTTTAAGGAGCATCATTTGTCAAAAACGTGCGATCAATCGGAAAGGAGGTTGTATGTCCTTTTTTAATCAATGAAACAAGTTCATCCAATCTTCATATGTATATGTATTATTAATAACCGTGAAATGCAATTTTTCAGCTTCAGGGTTGAGCACTGGGTCTAACGATATGGACACTTGTAGTATGACATACTCGTCACCTGAAGTAATCGCCAGGCATGAACTACAAGACGGTGAGACTGTACTTTGTCTCGGTGATGGCAAAGATTGCAAGCCCATTCAATGCTTCGCAATGAAGATGAATGGAGATGAATCAACAAATCCGTAATCTTTTGTTTGTCATGAGAGATGTACATAAAAAAAATAGACATATCAAAGAGAAAAAAGACCTGTTGTTGGTTCACATGGTCGAGATCCCGGGTTCAAGACTTGGGCGCATAGAATTGTGCGAGTCAGAGCGATGTAAAATAATAATTGAAAAAAAAGAAGAAAAATTTATATTACATTCCGAGTCAAAAATTATATTTTTCTATGGAAGCCGTGAAAAAATCTAAGGCCTATGGCAAAAAAAGGCATTTACAAATTGAATTTTCCCCCTCAAATATTTTCCTCATTTCCTTTCTCCCCTGAAAACCCCAAATTTGAATTGCTAGCATGCCTGGACAGCAAATAATGTTTTATAAAATTATTTTGTACAAGTTCTTTAATAATAAAAGCCATTTCAATGACTTCTTACCTCTGTATCTCCTTGCTTTGGTGTGGACGCCTTTCAGTGACTGTTTGGTAACTGAGAATTCCCCACTTACTGTCTCCGTTTTTATCAACATTCTTCGGTAATACACTCGTATATCTATTACTATTCTGCGCAATATTCATAGCTGTTTATCACTTGCGAGGAATAACCACATCCTCTAGAGTCTTCCTTTAGACCAAAAAATAATAACTTCATGTTTTCACAAAAAAAAAACTATTTTTAAATGAGTCTGGTTATCAAGTATTATTAAGTGTATCCAAGTGAACGTGTGGCAATTTATTGAAAGTTAATTCACAGTTACATTCCTATTTCGAATCTTCTGAGATCAAGTTGTTAAAGAATTTCTAACACGATCGTATCGAACAATAAATTGAAATTTATCAACTCGTCCTGAAAACTGACCATTGTATTCAATTGAATTTTAAATAGGGGAAAGTGGGGCAAAATGGAACAGTCCAAAAATGACTGACGCAGTTCAAGCGAAAATAATTTTTTTTGTTAAATTTTTACTTTATTAACTTTTGTTTTATTTGTGAGAGTATTAATGAGAATAATAATTTTCCATTGAGTAGAATGAAAAATTATTGAGAAGTTTTGACGGAAGAAAATTTTGTCAATTGATTAATTAAAAACAAAATGAAACAGGGAAAATCCAAAGTCCAGAGGAAGATCCAGGGGAGACTCAGAGAGGGAAAAAGGAAAATGTGATGCTGAATTTCAAACGAATGGAAAAAGAAAAGTGTAATCGGCCTAATCGAATTAATTGAATTATAATCAATTGAATTAAGACTACTCATTAGTACTCCCAATAATAAAAAAAAGTTGATAAAAAAAAATATTTAAGAAAAAACAAATTTTTTGCTTGAATTGCGTCAGTCATTTTTCGAATGTTCCATTTTGCTTCACTCTCCCCTAGAGGAAAAAATTGAGGCAATATTTGCGCAAATTTTTATTGAATTTTTCTAAAATTGACTACTTTTTTAGCAACAAGATGTATTAAAATTCCACATGAATGCTAATCGTCGTTAATATTAGTTGTCGAATAGTTCAAGATTTTTTTGCTAAATTTTAAATCCTGCTTGAGTAATATTTTCAATAGGAAAATCAATATCCTTGAAATGAAAATATAAACTTGGCAGTGTCATTTTCAATTCGAGTCCAAAATAATACATTCTTTGGGGGAGAATCCTCGTTTGACTACTTCGAGGATTTCATTGCTTTTCCAGATCAATCAATCACAATCCACTGGTACCTTCATTGGACAGAGGTCACAATAAAAAAAATCCACCCGTAATCATCACCATTGCTTCTAATATTGAACTTTCGTATCTAATTCCGGAAAGCGATACGACGAGGAATCACACGATTTTATGGGTCTTCCTTCGACATCTTCTTTCCTCCCTTCTTCCCCGGCCGAGAGGTTCCACCGGTATATCATCTTTCCCCAGGTACATTACAGACATTATTTAAGCCGAAGCGTAACGGAAGCCCCATCATAGCCGCTGTCACACGCACAAGAGTCTTATGTCTAATCTTGTGCAGTGGCCAGCAGCTGCATTGGGGTCCAATTCCAGGCTTGTTCGTCAATCCATAGACACTAAATTTGCATTTCCTTCTAAAAAAAACAGGAACAATAATGATAAATCATACTTGACGATATGAGGCCAGTAGAACTGTGGCATATGTTTGTAGCACCATAAATAATGAATTTCTATTCTCAACGGGGGCTGTACACGACCTACTGGTAGCTTCTCAAAAAAAAAGACCGAATGGTAGAGGCAATAAGCAGGAGGGAATATGAAACTTGGATATTTAAAGGGATCGGTATCACGGCGGTGAACATTGAGCATTTATCGTGCGGTGGGTGAGCCGTAGGGAATAGACATCTGGAGGTGCTATAGCGTTGGGACAGTTTTGTACTTATGGAAAATTCATCATATTCGATTTTTATATACGTAATATCAGGGTGGTTTACAATGGCTTTATGCTTGAGGGCGACCTCGATGCCTCTGATGACGGGGTATACGTACATGTGTGATGGAACCAGGTCCCCGAAATCGCAAATAATTTGTTCTGAAGAAACTGAGAGAAAAAAATTTCATTCTTTCTCTGCAATAAAAGTCTCATCAGAGTCGATTCACTTGTTTTTTCATAATTAAACGGATGATTTCATCAATTCTCGCATAGTTCTGTGCGGTTTCAGGAAGGGGGAATCTTCCAGGATTTGATCACTTACGTGAGGATTTGATGAAATAAAGGCGTCAATAGTTAACTGGACAAATGTTTTCTGTCATTTACAAAAACAAAACTTGAACAATTATATATTTCTAGTCTCTCACACTGCACAGATATTAGTTCCCGTTTACTGACATCCTCACCACTGATATCATTCACGAGTTCCCAAGACAACTGTCGGTAATTTCATACTTCACCCCTGGTTATATACTACAGCCCCACGTGGTCATTTAATCTATTGTCCAATAGTGCTTCACCGCTGTGTTGTACCGTCCAATGGGCTGTTCGTCTCGGCTATTTACGACACGTGTATCATGGAGAATAAGGGCACAATGAGTATGCAACTAAATCATATATTTTTCAAATCATTATTTCTTCAATTTCTTCGCTGTTGTCTTCACCATTAGTAATTCACGTCGATGGACGAATATTTCAAACTTTTTAATGATCAATTAAAATCGGATATGAATAATGCAGTCCCAAAGTAACAACTAGAATTAGATGGGCACGACTTGACCTCTTAAAGAGAGTATTTGTACTCTCTGTTAATAGGGAAGGGTAGCGTAAAATAGACATTTTTGGCCTTCTTTAGAATGTTCATAACTCACTAATGAATTCATCAATCAAGCTTATTCTAGGTCTATTACAAAAGGTAGAAGGTGTATTCTGCATAGAAATGACAATTATCATATTTCATCGAAAATTCAAGCAGCTATGAGAATAACAAAAAGTCGAAGATATCTATTGTGCCTTACTCTTCCCTGCACAAAAAAAATACGTGAATTTTTCTTCATAGATACAAACAAACATTAATGTACTGCACAGTAAAGTGGCCGCAAAAAATCTGTTGCCAGCACGGTAAAAATTCATTAAAAATCTGGTAAAAATGGATGGCCACTTCAGCAAAAATTTCCACACTATTTAATTCGGTGGCACCAGTAATATTTCCTGTAGCAGCGGAAATTTTTCATGAATTTTGTGTAAACTTCAGGGTATCGTTCGATTTACTGTGCTGCATAGCAAGTTTTTCTAGGATGTATTATGAAAGATTATTTAAGAGGAAAAGATCGTGAAAGAACAGTACATTTCCTATACTCTTCACGATAAATTTCAACCGGCAGAGCTATTCGAACCTTGTTTAGGGTTCTCTGTTAGCATTCCAATTGAATAATAAACTTCACTACAAAAATCTCATAAAACATCGTTACATAACAGCATCAAAGAACCTTAAGGTTTTGACCAACAATGTGTGCAATGACAAGCGTACAGTGAATCCTTAAAAACGTGAGCGCATAAACATGACACTCGTACGTCAAACAGAGGAAAATATTGGCATTAGAGCGGCCTAATTACCTCATCCAATGTAAATGGATAATATCTCGATATTTCCGTTGGCCACTAGCATAATTGGCAACCTTTGGCAACCTTCTGCCCTATCAACTCAATTCATTGAAATCAGCTATGCATAATTGATATGAGTAATTATATTTTCTCCAACTTAGCCTCAATCTGCGAAGATTTGTGGAAAATGTTATCCGAGGTCGTCAAACGTCAATGATTTTCCTATTTCTTGGGTGCAAGACAGACATAGACATCATACGATACGAAGCGATCGAACCTAATAAGGGATGGAATGCGAGCGCCCATATCTCACCAAGGAAGAGAAAACAGCCATCGTTCCCCTTAGGCCGTACCTGGGGTAATGCTAGCCGTGTAAGCTCCACTGCACTTTGAGGGATTCGGCTTAGCGCCTAGCATCGGATTCATTCTTCTCCCTCTCCTTGTCTGTTATGAGAAAATTCATGACCTTTATCACATATTATCTGTGGATCCACGGGGCTTTTGGTGTGCAGCCCACGGGGCTGCTTATATGTTATGTACAATTTAAAGGAGACTAATATTATCACTTGGCAAATTTATTAATCATTGAATAGTTATATTTTCCTCAATGTACAGCAATTTGAGTAGTCCTTTTCCCCAACATTGGATGTTTAGCTGATGATTATTCCATGTGAAACTTCCAATTGATGCTTATATAGGTACCCACCTTAAGTTTATGTCATATTTCATATCGTAATTGTACAATGAAATAAGACAGAAACATAAGACGGCTTGCCTATTTTATTTTTCTTCTTTTATCTTGTTTGCCGTCTCTATTGCTTCATGCTGGCTTCCACAGTCCTCACGTCTTGAATATTCCACTGGAATTTGTCTGTCTTCATGGTGTATTTATTTAGAAAGAGAAATTCATGTGTGAGTTGGATACATCGAGATTATGATATTAAATATAGTCATCAGCATCATAATCCACTGTGCAAAGTATCTTATCAGTAGTACAGTGTGTGCCCTGGAGACATTCAGTTGAATCAATTCGAAAATGCATCTATGTACACACAATATGAATTGAAATATTGCGATTTTTGCTTCCGAGTTGATCCTTTGAACTCGTGGCACTCTTTTATCTGAACTCTTTGTGTTTTTAACATAATTTGGATTGTAATAGTATCATGTTTTAAAAAAAGTCCTTAGGTATGTTTTTGTATTTACTATCGAACCCGGAATTTTTTGTATAGTACTTAACAATTGAAAAATAAAATTTATATCATTTTTACAAACGCTTCAGTTTTGGAAAACCCACTGCCCATAAAAATCTTATAAACCGACTGACTTATCGGAAAAAAATTTTTTTTCATTCTATCATCTTCTTTAACGAAATTCGTCGTAAGTTTATATAAGAACTTGCAACTGGACATTGCCCGAAATCCTTCAATCAACTTTTTATTTTTCGGCAAAGTTACCATGCTCATGCTATGGTTGGTGCTAATGAACGATGGGTGTCTATGATATGCTGTTTAACAGACACTGGCAAATAGTTAGGGACTGGGAGTGGAACTTAATCATCATTACAATCAAGTCATTGCCAACTTAATTCATTAAAAAAAACATTAGTTCAAATTATTTTCTAGGAGCAGAACTAAGTGATGATGGCATTACTCTACGTTCGCAATTGTCCAATGTCGTTTTGGACAACATTTCGATCAGCTGTTGACCGAAATCTGACCTGAAATAACTTTGAATACTTAAGAGTGGATCCACTTCCAGTAATAATTAATAAAGTGGTTGCAAAATTTATGTTCTCCTTATTCTCTATTGATTTTTGCTTCCGCATGGAAGCATTCAGCAGCAAAGCGGTAAAACTCTTTAAGTCGACTTAGCTGTTAACTGAGTTTTTGGGGAATATCTTCGAATCTAGGGAAGATAGCAAAATTTTTGTAATTACCTTTTTCATAGCACTTCGTTCGCTCTACAAAGAAGGTTATATCAAAAATTTTGCTATCTGACCAATGGTATAAACTGACCAATAGTCAAAATCGACTTAAACAGTTTTACCGCTTCACTACTGCATTGTAATCGCTCGATTTCCACATTTTTTAATACTGAGTGGAAATGATGTAGAATGGGCTGAAATATGAAAATACAAAGTTTCCACTGCCACCATCCAGGCGATCAATTTTTAGAGAATCAAGTAATTAAACGGCTAAAGTAATATAAAAAAATATGAAATTTTGTCAGATTTGAGATATTAGTGAAGACTAACCCCAGATAGAAAAATGTCTTGCAGTTCCAAGGATGAACCCAGTGGCTAGGCTGCATTACAATGTTATGCATTTTTGACACTTTGCTGGGCTATCGGTACTGATCCTCAGCTCTGCATAACAAAATCCGTGCATCTGACTACAGACACCAACCAGCAATGTCAGGGAGTTGCCACAGTGCAGTGAACTGTCTATGTCAAGTTCTTTCGTAGATGCAGCCGTAAGGCCGTATAGTCCATACGCTAGGGGTCGAAAGGTATTCATTGAGAGGTCCAAGGGTCGACTTTGACTTTTTTGTTTTTTGGGTCGTAGAATCCGAATTTGTTTGTTGGACTTCACTAAATTGGTGCAATAAAAAGTTATAAACAATTTAATTGTTTAAGTGCGCATAACTCCGGGATTGTGGGGTCTGCTACAAAAAAGTTCGAATAAAAAGCACTCGTCTCGCCAAGACGAATCCGAATTTGTTTGTTGGACTTCACCAAATTGAACCATTAAAAAGTTATAAACAATTGAATTGTTTAAATGGGCATAACTCCGGGATAGTGGGGTCTACAACAAAAAAATTTGAATAAAAAGTACTCGTCTCGCCAAGACGAATCCGAATTTGTTTGTTGGACTTGACCAAATTGGCACATTAAAAAGTTATAAACAATTGTTTAAACGCTCCGGTAATTGTTTGAATCACCGGAGCGTGCAATCTATTCAATCTATCGAAAAAATATTCAAACAAAAAACATTCCTTGCATAAAAATGAACGTTCTTTATCGTATGGCTTTTCCTTCTACTTATCATAGATAAGGAGATATCGGAGTTGTGAGCGAAACGGCCGGCACGGTAGCACTACGCGCCGGCGCACTTCTGAGCGTTTAGTCGCGAATTCGAGCGAAATAGGAAAAAACGTATGAAATAAATAAATATTTATCATAAAATTTACCATGAAATTACTTTTTTGAGATTTTTCTTTGTTCTTGTTAGCTAATGCGATATTTACGTTTTTGTTCGAGATGATACGGTTTTTTTTTCCATCATCCTAATAAAAAACGTGAATATGTTATCAATATAACGTGTGTATATCAAGAATATATGAGATCTCTCTCTCTCTCTCTCTCTCTCTCTCTCTCTCTCTCTCTCTCTCTCTCTCTCTCTCTCTCTCCCCTCCTAGGAACTGCAGGACCTTGACGACGGTGGAGGGGCTTACCCAAACTAAGAAGCAGTTCAAGACAAGGCGTGTCCTTTTCAGGACATCTTGGGGAGAGGCCCAACTCTAACGGTGGCGTGCAAGGTGGGCTCCCTTCAACAGCCTCACCCTAATGTCAAGATATTCACCGTGCCGAGTTCTGGACGGCGCCAANGTGCAGGGTGGGCTCCCTTCAACAGCCTCACCCTAATGTTAAGGTGTTCACTGTACCGAGTTCTGGAAGGCGGCAGGGGTGGTTGGCGTCGCAAACGGTGGTCCCTGGGGCACCAGGTCCCACCCCGGGTGTATTAAGTGGCCTTACCCCAGCAGCCGGGGCTCTGCGGGGGCGGACTGTTGTTACATCCCTAGGTACTCGTGGGAACAAAATGGAGGACAAACAAAACAAAACTGAATGGAGATCAAGGAGAAATGAGCGGGCAGCATGCCCAAAAAGCAGCACTTGATGCAAGTGCAGCGATGAAGAGGACGCAGGCATGGGACCGACTTGACCAGCTGATCACCGAACTGTATAATTTTGCCAACCCTAAGCCAAACGTCCATAAGGAGATTAAGACGAAATTAGCGGCTATCGCAACCGCTTATAGAAGACTGAAGGAGACAGAGGTAGGTAGGACAAGGCAAACAAGCCCTCAGCATCTCTTGACACTAGTCGTAGTGCGGACGTCTGCAACGCCATCGCACACTCGTACTCTTTCTGAGACGACGGCAAAAGACACCGAGGTGGAAGAGTGCGAAACGCTAACGCCTAATTTCCGGAACACCGTCACGGGGAGGCGGCGGAAGCGCACCTCTCCCGAAGTGGACGCTAAATCTTCGAAGAAGCGGAAGGAGCAGATAGCACCATCGCCGCCCGAATCGAGAACCCAGCTTCCCAAGACGTCGGAGTGGCAGGAAGCCAAAGGGAAGAAGAACAAGAGGAAGAAGCAGTCTACAGAGCAGCCCCCGCGGCAGAGGAAGCGTGCGGCAAGGCCTGACGCGCTGATCATCCGTCCAAAAGACAAAGGGTCATACTCTGATATCCTCAAGCGAATGAAGCAGGACGCGACAGCCCGTGAGTCCCAACAGTGCGTGGAAAAGATCCGGAAGACGGCTACGGGTGACATGTTGATCATCCTCTCGAAGGAGGACAGTGACAAAGCTTCAGGCCTGCAGAACGCCATCACTGAACTCTTTGGAGATGATGCGCAGGTCCTCAGTAAGACACCGGAAGAGGATATCGAAATCAAGGACCTCGAGGAGACAGCAACGAAGGAAGAAATCGTCGAAGCTTTGCAGAAGGCTGCCGGAGAATGTTGCGGAATTTCGCTAAATGCGGTCAAGTCACTGCGAAAGGCATACGGAGGTACTCAGACGGCCTGGGTGAGACTGCCAGTCGCGACGACGAAGAAAATTGTCGGAGAACACGGCAAGATTAAGATCGGGTGGGTAAACTGCCGGGTCAGAAGAGTGAAGAGACCTCTGAAGTGCTTCAAGTGCTGGGACTTCGGGCATCTTGCCAATAAGTGCAAAAGCTCGGTTGACCGATCCAAAAACTGTATCAAATGCAAAATGCGAGAAAGATGCCAAATGCGTCCTCTGCGGGGCAAAGGGTCGCATAGACAACAGTGCTCATTTTGCTGGCAGCGGTAGATGCCCAGCATACAAGGAGGCACTTCAGGCATTGACCAAAAATCGACGATGAGAATACTTCAGCTTAACCTCAACCAATGTGAGGCTGCACACGACCTGCTTACACAGTCGATGCGGGAGCTGAAGCCCGATCTGGTAATTATTTCGGAGTCATACAAATATCTGCATGATCAGCCATGGGAGACGGACACCAGCGCCAAGGCCGTTATTTTGTCCTGCGGTAAATACCCCTTCCAGAGTGGCGGCAATACTGCACAGAGCGGCTTTGTGAGAGCTAAGCTGGGTGGAATTCACTTCTGCAGCTGCTATGCTCCGCGGTTCCCGCACTTATTCCTTAAGGAAAAAAACTTCCGGAAAAAATTTCCCGGAATTATTTTTTTCCGGAAAAAATTACTTGGTAAATTTTTTTTCCCGGAAAAAATTACTTGGGAATTTTTTGTTTCGGAAAAAATTACTTGGGAATTTTTTTTTCCCGGAATTTAATTCCTTTTTTTTACTTCCTTGGAAAAAATGTCAGAAAAAAAATAGCATCCATTTTTTACATAAAAAATGTACAGAAAATAATTTTGACAGAAGTTCAGGGAAATTTTAGACTTAATGGGCATATTTTGGCTTTAGATTCTAGCTGGAAATGTATTGAATGGTGCGATAGTAAAATTGACGTTGGAAGGGATAGCGACAATCGACTGGAGAATTAATTTCCCCCACTTATGACACTGTTGCGTGTAGTGTTCATATTGTGCCGTGGCTAATACCCAAATATATATGTATCCTTGGGAATTTCGTGAGCTCAAAATTATTTCCATTAACACAAGTTATTTTTTCCCAAAAAAATTAATACCGGAAAATTATTTCCAAAAAAAAATTTGCCAAATAATTTTTCCGGAAAAAAAATTTTCACAAGTAATTTTGAAAAAAAAGTATTTTTCCGAGAGATTTTTTCCAAAAGATTTTTTCCAAAGGAAAAAAGTGCGGACACCATGCTCCGCATAGCCTATCCATCGACGAGTTTACAGACTTTCTGGATCGATTGACCGATGACGCGCAGCAGCACTTCCCCATAGCAATGGCTGGGGACTTCAACGCCTGGGCAGTCGACTGGGGCAACAAGGAGACAAACACGAGGGGACAAACGCTACTGAAGGCCATGTCTTTCTTGGACGTGGTACTGTTGAACAGTGGCGAAAATCCAACTTTCGAGAGAGGAGGGGCTAGTTCAATCATAAACCTCACCTTCGTAAGCAGCAGCCTTGCTAGGGGAAGCTGCAACTGGGAGGTGATGGATATCTACACCGCTAGTGACCACTACACGATTTCCTGGGAAGTATCCGCCGTTCGGAAAACTGGATCTGCAGCCAACAAGACCAACGCGGTTGGATGGAAGTCGAACGCCCTTGGGTCCAACTTACTCCGTGAAATATTCGACGATCGCCCGATCCGAGGAAGCAACGCCACGGAGAAAGTGGGGGAAGTTATGCGTAGAATCACCGAAGCCTGCGATGCAACTATGCCCCGAAGCCTAGTACAAGCAACCATCCATCGGTGTACTGGTGGAACAACACCATCGCCACCCTACGAAAGACTTGCATTCGAGCGAGGAGGCAAGCACAACGAGGCCGGAAGAAGCCAAACTCCAAAGAACTGGAGATCAAGTATAAGGAGGCACGCCGGACACTCAATAAGGCGATCAAGGAAAGTAAGAGAGGCGTGGAATGAGCTCCTTGACGAAGTCGAAGTGGACCCGTGGGGGCGACCCTACGGTGTGGTCATGAAGAGGTTCAGAAGCCAGCCGATGCTGTCGCCTACGTGCCCTGAGCTTTTGGAGAAAATCGTAACGGTGCTGTTCCCACAACAACCGGAGCTCGACTTCTTCACTGAGAAGTGCGATGCAGAGGCGATCCCACCAGTGACACTTGAGCAGCTGCTGGAAGCTTGTGGCAGATTCGGGAATGCCAAGGCACCAGGAATGGATGGAATCCCGAATGCCGCCCTGAAAGTGATAATCAACGCAGCGCCAGAAGCCTTCCTGAGTGTCTATAATGCGTGTCTTCAGGAGGGGATATTTCCAACCAAGTGCAAGTAACAGAGACTGGTGCTCCTTCCGAAAGGCAAGAAGCCACCGGACGAACCCTCGTCCTATCGTCCACTCTGCATGCTGAACACAGCCGGAAAAATACTGGAGCGCATACTTCACCAGAGGATCGAGGAAGTGGTCGAACCACAATTGGCTGACAATCAATACGGTTTTCGTAAAGGTCGTTCCACGCTTTATGCCATCATCCTAGTCGTCTCCATTGCACGGGACGCAATCTCTGGCGCGAGGTGGAAATGAGGCGCGAAGCAGTACTGTTTGGTGGTAACGTTGGACATCAAAAATGCCTTCAACTCCGCCAGATGGGACAACATCATGGAGGCCCTCTCAAAGCTGAATGTACCAGGATATTTGTGGAGGATGGTGTGAAGCTACTTCACAGACAGAGTCCTGAAATACGATACAGACGCGTGCCCAAAAGAGTACAGAGTCACTGGTGGCGTTCCCCAGGGCTCGGTGCTTGGCCCTCTCTTGTGGAACGTTATGTACGACGGTCTTCTGAAGTTAGCGTTACCCAAGGAGGCTATACTCGTCGCATTTGCGGATGATGTAGCTCTGGTAATCGTTGCAAAACGCCTGGAGGAGATCAATTATATTTTCGATATTGCATATGACAGAATTCGTCAATGGATGGACTCAATGGGACTGATGCTGGCAGAACATAAAACGGAGGCTGTGCTTATCACGAGCCGACAGAAGATCAAAACCATCACGCTGCATGTCAGGAATCACGACATCACCTCCCAACCATCCCTACGATACCTGGGAGTGATGATAGATGCTTGACTCAGCTTCAAGCAGCAGGTGGAGTACGTCGGCGCGAAGGCGTCTGGAGTTGAGACTGTCCTTTCACGGCTCATGCCGAACGTCGGAGGGCCAAACCAGAAAAGAAGAGCGTTGCTGTCATCAGTTGTCACGTCGGTCCTCACATATGGCATTTCCATTTGGGCTGACGTACTCTTGATCCAACATGTGCGACGGAAGGTGGCGTCAGTTTATCGATTGAGCACCCTTAGAGTTGCCAGCGCATTTCGCACGGTATCAGAAGATGCCGTGTGTGTCATCGCCGAGATGCTGCCGATAGGAGTACTTGCCGAGGAACGACGTTGTCTCTATCGGCGAAAAAGGTCAACAACGCTGAGTTCAGCTGAGCTGAGGACGGATGAGAGGAACAACAGTCTGCATCGATGGTAGTTGCTGTGGGATGGCTCGACCAATGGGAGATGGACTCACCGCCTGATCCCGAAATTGGATGCATGGGTCAAACGAACGCACGGAGAAGTCAACTACTATCTCACACAGATGCTCTCAGGACACGGGTGCTACCGGTAATATCTTCATAGGTTCAAATATGAGGAATCGCCGGAGTGCCC
The DNA here is from genome assembly GCF_001412515.2 of Diachasma alloeum. Lineage (NCBI taxonomy): Eukaryota > Metazoa > Arthropoda > Insecta > Hymenoptera > Braconidae > Diachasma > Diachasma alloeum. Next base: position 112,389 of record NW_021680763.1, read on the forward strand.
GGCCTGCACAGGAGTCTCCAAAGATGCGGAGCATGCGTTCTTCGTATGTCCGCGCTTCAACGGGCCCCGCAGCACACTCGAGACTACACTCGGAGAGAGAGTTCAGCCTGAAAACCTGGTGGAAGCAATGCTTTCACCAGAGGCAACCTGGGAGGCAACTAGCGCCTTCGCAGCGGAAGTCCTAAAAGACTTACAAGGCGGAACAAGAGAGGAACAGAAATAAGAGGACGAGGAAGAAATGAGATGGAAGAAGCGCTGACTTCGATCGGCCGAAGGAAGAGCTACGGCTAAACCCTCCCCCCGTGCTGTAATGCCTAACGGCGGTTCCACGGGGGAATAGGAGGCAGGTGTCAGGGGTATGTTTTTAGTCCGTATTGGTTGCACATTCGCCGGGCTAAACCAAGCCAGGTCTCACCAACCCTGGCAGCTCGTGGTCGCCACCATCCAGACCAGGCTGATTCGGGCACTACTCTCTGGGAATTTCCTAATCTGAGCGTGTGCGTAAATGCATTTTCCCCCTGCAAAAAAAATCTCTCTCTCTCTCTCTCTCTCTCTCCCTACCCGGAGGGGTCTCTCTCTCTCCTTTTACAGAAATAAATTATCCACGCCAGAGAATACTCAACTACAAAATCTGAACGAAATAATTTGTATAGAATAACCATCATCTGGAGAATTCCATCTTCCAAAAAATAATACTTCGAAGTTGCATAATTTTCAAGAGTATGGGATTAGGAAACGAGAAGAATTATTTTATATAATTCTGATAAACTTTGATAGAATTATTCTCGAGATGCCCAAATTCATGGCCTGTATTATAGGGAATGGTATGAGATTATCTTCGAATTTTAATGATGACGATGAACAGTTTTCTATTGCGTTTAAAATTGTTAATTCTTTTCGTCTTTCATATGAAATCATATGAAAAATGATCACCCTCTGTGTAAATATCAAGTCTTGGGTATTGAATTTTTTATCGTAATTTTTCCAGAAATGGGTCAGTAAATTTATATACTTAAATTTTGTATATACACTGGACTGGGCATGTTGTAGTCACAGAGAAGGATGCGAAGGTGGCGAGGATATAGACATTGGCACCATTCATACGCTGGAATCGCCAATGCTTCAGTCAGTCGCAGAACAGACTGATCCAGCTTTGGACGAAGAAAGAGACTTTCGACATTCAAACCCAGGATTTGATCATCTTCCATTATATAGTTTTTATAACCCATACACTGCTAGACAAATTTATTTACTATCAAAGAATAAGTGTTGATCGTGACTTGAATCCTTTTGTTGTTCTCAAATTTATATTCTTTAATATTCCTAGAGTAGTTTAGTGCAGAGAGATCTGTTTCTTTTATTTGGTATCATATTTACCTCCCAACTGGATCGTTAGTTCATCAATAGAGAATATTCAATTGTTCTCATTAGAATATTCTATTGAATTCGCAGTTACTAGATCATATTGATAGGAAGTAAATTTTTCTATCAATGTAGTATTTACATGATTTTTGTAAACAAAATGAACTTCAATAAAATTGATGATTCAATATACACTTTGCACCCTTAATTCAAAAAGATCCATACCAATATTAAACGTTATGGCAACGTAGGAGCCTACTACAGCAACCTAGCATCTAAACACACGGAACCATGCACTGAAAGGTTGCAGTGCAACCCATCCACAGCGCTATTCAGCGTAACGGAATCGGGTAGTGTCTGGCTAGCGCGGCTACCTAGCTGTTGGATTGTGACTGTCACTGCAATCTAGCAGCTACCCAAATGCAAGTCATAATTTCTACCTGGGACCCCATGCAAAATTTAGGCTGATCGGTCCATTAGGTTTAAGAGAAAGTGATTCGTTTCTAAAACGTTTTTCGCGAATACTAAGGCTCGAGAACATAGATAAAATCGAGGAAAATGACGTTTATTTTTATGATTTATTGAGCATTGATTCGAAGAAATTAGATCTCCTGAATATCATAACCCAGCACAGAACTTAGGTCAGAGGTGAAAATATGTGTTATGTCCGGAGACATCGTCAGCGTCGGAGGACAACTTTCGAATTGAGTAATTATTTTCAGGAAATAATAACTATAACTTTTGATATAAAAATATGGAGAAGCTAAATTTTGAATGGAAAATTAAGCTAAATATTTTTATATTATTATTTTTATTTGGACGATGCTAAGTTTTATTTTTCGCTCTTACCTTGATTGATACTATTAATTTGGAATATCGGACGGGAAATTCAGGGATGAGGAATATTTTATGTTTGAAATAATCAAAAGATTCCGAGTAGATTTTATGCTTAAAAGTAATCTTCTATATTCTTAATCTTTTTGAAAATACAAGTCAAAAGTTTTAAGTGAATCTAGAATTCCATGTAAAAGCTATTACAAGAATTTAATAATAAAAATACAGCAACAATCGAATATTAATCCCTGGAAAGTTCTTTATAAAATTTTGATAGCCGATTTGGAGTTGGACTTTGGATTTCGAAGTTTTGAAAGTATTTTGATTTAACTCACAATTGAATGATGTCTCTTAATTTAATCCTTAGGTATATAATTTGTGGATCCTTCGGTAACACAATCGTCTTTCTTCACCAGAATAAGAGTTTTTTCAGATCCTATTATGAATACTTCTTATTGTATCGCGTTCACCCACTCGCTTAGAATTTAAACAAGATTGGAAGTTTTTGGTTGAGAATGGCCACACCCACGGAAACTAATTAATTAGTCCTCTTAATATGCAAGAAACACTACTACTTTCGACTCAAGGATGCAGTATCCCTGTACACTTTCGTTCAATAGCTATCTACTATTATTCGATAGGTTACCACGCACAATACCGACTCTCTCGCGAATTATTGTATGGGGGGGTCGAAACGACAGATCGATTCCGCAAGTAATTTCTACCAAGTCAAAATAACGCTCTTACTGTTGCTTCCAGACTACTTGTAATTTCGATTTTGGAGAGCGGATCGATTCTTGATGATTACACGACTCGACTTTTGATTGGTGAAAATTATAGCGTGATTTCTCCCACTTCTTATTCTTTGGGGGAGTCGATCTGTCGGTTCAGCAATTTCGACAGCGCTTGGTTTCGCAGGCTGAGGCTCACCGCCCGGTATGTGGCACCCTGTCGCAATGACAGGTGCATTCACCGGTGTGGTGAAACATTTATTGTTGATTTTGCATTTTTAGGTTCCACGTTTATGAAGTTAAACGGAATATTTATCGCATATAATTGAGAATAATTGTGAGATTATGGGAAAAAACTATTTTATAGATTTTTGGACATCACATATAAAACAAGATTTGTCACTTAAATCCGAAAATTGGTTTTTGGGCAATATCTCTGAATGCAAAGGAGATACAGAGATTTTTGCAATAACTCTTTTGTAGATATCATTCTGCTCTACAAACAATATTTTTACAAAAAAATTCGCTACACCCAAAAAAAGTCGGTCTGAATCAAGTCGGACTGAATCATGCCGGGAATCGACTTGTTTCACGTCGAATTGACGGTACGAATCAAGTCGGACTCGGACAGATGCAAACCAGAATATCGGTCTGATTCAAGTCGATTTTCTGACNTCGGTCTGAATCAAGTCGGACTGAATCATGCCGGGAATCGACTTGTTTCACGTCGAATTGACGGTACGAATCAAGTCGGACTCGGACAGATGCAAACCAGAATATCGGTCTGATTCAAGTCGATTTTCTGACTTGATTCAGACCGACTTCGGTTTGATTCAAGCCGATTTTTCGGTTTGATTTAAACCGATTTGTCGGCTTGATTCAAGCCAATTTTTCGGGTTGATTTAGACCGATTTTTCGGTTTGATTCAAGCCGATTCTTCGGTTCGATTCAGACCGATTTTTCTGTTTGATTCAGACCGAATTTTCAGTTTGGTTCAAACCAAATTTTCGGCTTGATTCAAGCCGATTTTTCGATTTGATGCAAACCGATTCGTCTCTAAATTTGGGGGTGTACAAGTGTACATCAAGAATTCAGTAGATCCCCCCCCCCCTTCCGTAGCCGACTTAGCTCGTTGGTGAGTTTTAAAGTGGATTAGCTTTAGAAACTAGTTTCTAGATTTCAGAAACTCCTGTTCTTATGCTTTATCCTTGGTGGGATTATAAAAATTAACCAATTTGAGCATTGTTTTTAAGAACTAATAGTTTCTAAAACCAATGCTGAATTTTTCTTAATTTTAGAAAATTTTCAGACTGAACTAAAAAATTGCGGCCGAGGTACATAGGGAGGGGTACCCAAATATCGGGAATTTCAAATGTGAGGAGAGAAGATTTTGCAAAGAGGGGAGGGGGGAGGGTTGTCAATTGAGAATTTACAACCAAAAAAATTTAGTCGGTGAGTTTTTCAAAAATATCTCCGAAACTAAGGGAGATGGCGAATTTTTACTGAAAAAAAGGGGGGAGTTGTTAATTTTTTTTTCAATTTATCTAAGTTACAAATTTTCAAAATTCATTCACAATTCATTGGAAATTTTTGAACATTTGAAATTCTTGCAATTTTTAAAAAATTTTAAATTTTCGAAATTTTTGAACTTTTTGAAATTGAAAAAAATGACAACCCCTCCCCTAGTTTTTCAGTAAAAATTCGCTATCTCCCTTAGTTTTTTAGATATTTTTAAAACTCACCGGCTCAATTTTTTGGTTGTGAATTCTCAATATACCTCCCTCCCTCTCCCCATCTCCAAAATTTTCGTAAAAATGCGTTATCTTCCTTAATTTTAAAGATATTTTTGAAAAACCCCAACGATAACTCACCCTTTCATAAAACACCCCTCTTTACCCCCCTCAAATATCACTACCCCCCCTTTTTGCAAAATTCCACCTTGTGACGTATTGGGATCGATCAATACGTCGATTTAGTTAATAATGATATTAAATCATAATATAATGCTGGATGGTTGGAACGAGAAATATGATTTCTCTTTCCCGGCACCCAGACATTGGTCAGCAATCCCATGGGGTCATGTGGACATCATGGTAAGCAGTCCCACGGTTTGTGCAAGTCTGATTCAGGTGTCCTGAACTGTTTGACTGTGTTAGTCTATGTCAATGATAGCACAAGAAAATATTAGTACAGAAAACCGTGAGACGGCTTTGCTAAGCAACTTGGGCCCTTGACGAGCTTTGACGAGTTTCGAGGACTCTGAAAGAGGCAGAGTACGATCAGGAGCTACACAGAGCGGATCTCTGAGCTCAGGCCTTCCGTCATACAATAAGACAAACGAGTCAAAGTCCCGGTCAAGTCGGAAAAATAGCAACGCATTATACCAACCCACTCACCATTTTCGTTTATTACCATCGTTAGTTAATATATGAGTAGCTTTTACCTCATATTTGTGCGAGTGTTTAATAATCACACCCTAACCCGTCCAATATTCTTCACAACATCCGGTGGTTAGAAACCACCGTTTCTAAAATTTAGAAACTTTTTTCTAAAGCTAATCCATTTTTTTTCTCCGTGGGAACCAAACCGAAAAATCGGTCTGAATCAAACCGAAAAATCGGTCTGAATCAGACCGAAAAATCGACTTGAATCAGACCAAAAAATCGACCTGAATCAGACCGAAAAATCGACTTGAATCAAACCGAAAAATTGACTACTGTCGATGTCAAAAGTAGAGACCACTCGAAATAAATGTCTATAACTCGACGAAAAAAAATTGTAAAAATATGGGACCAATTGCACTGTCTAATATAAGTATTTTACTCGCCCAATACGAAATTTCAAGTTTTTAATTTGATTAGTTTATTTATAATCGCTGTGAGAAGCCGAAAACCCCCCCGATTTTCAGGGTCCGTAAAAGTCGGCAAACTTTGAACCGCTGCCATACGTACAAATTTTTTTTTTTTAAATCATGAATTTTTCCAGAGATTCGTTGAACCCTTGGGAAGCCAACGAGAGAAGAAAAAACTCAATATTCTAATAATTATTTATTTAATTAATAGAAATGTCGACTGCAGCTATCCCGTTGCAGAATTGCCGAACCGACCTAAAAAAAAAGAGGCATTTTGAATTCAATGTAAAACACATTCGGTCAATATTTTTCTAATAAACAATCTCCGTTGATTTAAAAAAAATCGAGAAAATTCGTCAAAAAAAGTGCTGTTAAAACGATCATAACTCATGATGGGGTTTATGGGCCCGCTCACCGTCGGTCCCTCAAAATTGAAAACACATGTGCGCCTGCNCCAACGAGAGAAGAAAAAACTCAATATTGTAATAATTATTTATTTAATTAATAGAAATGTCGACTGCGGCTATCTCGTTGTAGAATTGCCGAACCGACCTGAAAAAAAACGATGCATTCTGAATTCAATGTAAAACACATTCGGTCAATATTTTTCTAATAAACAATCTCCGTTGATTTAAAAAAAATCGAGAAAATTCGTCAAAAAAAGTGCTGTTAAAACGATCATAACTCATGATGGGGTTTATGGGCCCGCTCACCGTCGGTCCCTCAAAATTGAAAACACATGTGCGCCTGCCTACCTCTTTCAGGGACGTCAATACCAGTTACAGTCGTTCGGATCCTTTGGGGCGCAAATACACTGTACATTGCTTGCCCGCAGGGGGCCCAAACGACGGTAACTGGTATCGATGTCTCTGAACGAGTTGTGATCGTCTTAACAGCACTTTTTTTGACGAATTTTCTCGATTTTTTTTTAAATCAACGGAGATTGTTTATTAGAAAAATATTGACCGAATGTGTTTTACATTGAATTCAGAATGCATCGTTTTTTTTCAGGTCGGTTCGGCAATTCTACAACGAGATAGCCGCAGTCGACATTTCTATTAATTAAATAAATAATTATTACAATATTGAGTTTTTTCTTCTCTCGTTGGCTTCTCAAGGGTTCAATGAATCTCTGGAAAAATTGACGATTAAAAAAATTATATTTTATAATAAATTTTGCCGACTTTTACGGACCCTGAAAATCGGGGGGTTTTTCGACTGCTCACAGCGATTATAAATAAACTAATCAAATTAAAAACTTGAAACTTCGTATTGGGCGAATGAAATACTTATGTTACATAGTGCAATTGGTCTCATATTTTTACCATTTCTTTTCGTCGAATTATAGACGTTTATTTTGAGTGGTCTCTACTTTTGACACTGACAGTAGAATCAAGTCGCTATCTACTACCTGAAACAGGCAGAATTTCGGCGTGAATCACTCCGTTTTTCGGTTTGATTCAAGCCGATTTTTCGGTTTGATTCAAGTCGATTTTTCGGTTTAATTCAAACCAATTTTTTGGCTTGAGTCAAACCGATGTCGACTGGACCCGTTTCTACTTGAAATAAACCACTTTTCGACTTATATGAAACCCGGATTTCGGATTGGCCTAGTCCGAGTCACTCAGTCTGAATCAAGCCGAAAATAGGTTAGAATCAAACCGACGTCGACTTGAATGAGTACTTTTTTTGGGTGTATCCCCTTTAGATTTCAAGATATTTTTGAAAAACCAATTTTTTTTGGAGAACAAAATTTTGTTTTTTATGATACCTGCTTCAAAAGTGCACTTTTCGAAACCATTTAGTGAGCACTCGAAATTCACTTTACGCACGCTCTTGAACTTTACGAACTTGTGCATAAAAACAACCACATTACCCCCACTACCGTTCCGAATAGTGAACCCGGCAGGTACCACAAAAAATAATGTGTTACACGTGCGTGTGAAAAAGTGGAACTTTACGCACTAGTAACACAATATACTATTTCTCTTCATTTTACCTCTGAGTTTGTGAGAGCACCAAAAGTGAAAATATGTTTTTGTTAGAAAATTTTCTGAACTTTCCAATAAAAAGAACAAAAATACAAAAAAGGATGGGGAATGATCCCAAATGTCCGTTGGAAACTTTCTTTTTGAGTTTTCTATGCCAAAATACATAGACACATAAAAAATAATATTTTTTTTCAAAAAGCTGAGAACATTTCCGGTAAAATCGATGGGTTTAATTGTTTTTGTTGTTTTTAGTGGCGTTTAGAAGAGAAAAAAATTCAATCTTCAATATCCTCGCCGATAATTGAGTTAAAAAGCTCCAGTTGCACTCGTTTCTCTCCTTCTGAACTATACTTTTCGATAAAAGAAAATAGAAAAAAACTTTGAAAATTTTGAGACAATTTTTCATATATAAAATTGGCGGATTCGCTCATATGGAAATCCTTGTAAACGGGCTATAACTTGAAAACATCGCAAAAATCGAAATAATAACTTGAAATTTAGAAGTGTTCCGCACCTCATTGCAAAGGTTCGCATTGATGATGGGCTCATTTCGCATTATTAGTTTCGGAAATATTCAACTTTGGCTGTAAATGTATTATATGCAATATCCTAAAAACTACGCAAGCCATTTTACTTTTTTTTCCAAATATTTGTCCTGAGGTCCTCTACCTAAATCATTCAAAACGCGTTTATACAAAGGATTCCAGATATTAAAATTTTTCAATTTCTGTCTGCTAGGTAGTGTTGAAAGTTACAAAGTTTTGTAAAATTTTAGAGCATTTGGGAGTCCACCGTCAATATATTAATAGCGAAAAAAGCATTAAAACACCACTCAGTAACATGCTCACTGTCATATACTTGCCTGTTCCCTGTTTATTTAATGTTTGAGTTGAATTTAAATATCATTTTCTTCGATATATCATGAAAAATATGAGATCAGAAAGAAACACTGGGATTAACTTTCTAGTTATTTTTATCGTTATTTTACATCGCTTCGACCCGGTTAGGGTATACTGCGATGATGATCAAGACTTTAAATAGTTAGATCGCACCATTCTACCCGACCGGGATTTGAACTCGGAACCTTTCGCATGTGAGGCAACGAACTTACCCACTGCGCCAAGCCACCGGGCTATTAACTTTCTTATTAGATTATTCGGACGCCCAATTATTTGTTAACGATTAAGTACAATCAAGCTTTTACCGTTCTCCTCTAAGCATTGAAATATTTCGCACTAATTTACCAAAAAACAAAAAATTGTAAGGCGTACCACAACGATAGATGAATATTGTGGGGAAATTACTCTAAATGTAATGATGTCAATAAACTCATACCCCTAAAACAGGCCTTTTCGATTAATTTTTGCATTTAATTTCTCAACTCGAGTCTGCAGTTTGACCGCATAGGCCAATAAATTCCGTTCTTCACTAATTTACAAAAAATAATACCCCTGAAATTCATCGATTCATTGATAATCCTATCTTATTTCCTATCTTATAATGGAATAAATGGAATAAATAGAGCGAATTCAATAAATATTGGCAGAGCATAGATACTCAATGCTGAAGAATAGTACAACACGAATACCCGGTATAGAGTTGCATAAGAAGCCATCTAAATCTTGAAAAAGCAAACTGGATTAATCCCTCCCTCCCTCAGTTGAAGGAAGCCCCGTCGATCTCATTGGCGTAGTCTGATTCTTTTCCAGCTGTGATTTCAGACCCCTTCGCCTACTCTCAATTCATCAACTCAATAATTTCCAGATTCTTTGATCTTCCGCTGTATTAATATTACAAACATAATCAACTGAAATTTTTACGTGATGAGAGCAACAGCAAAAAAAACGTGCAACAGGAGCGAAGATAAAAAGAGAATAAAAGTAGGAGGGTAGAAGTGGTCCGATTGAGTGTGTGCATTTTCATCAGGTATGCCTTTGAAAGTTTAAGCAGAGCGGGTGAGAGTAGGCGCGGCCAACATGAGTTGGAGTGAACCTCAGACAACCATGAGGGAGCCAGCGTCAACACAAAATAGACGGAAAACTCCCTCAATAATGCAGTCCACGTTCGCGGTATTACCTTACCTGCGTTAGTACTACATGACGTTTACCTTTACCCCGTGATGTTGAATGGCTTACCCTACTGCAGCCAATGATATTCCACATTTTTACCGGCCTCAACATAATATACTGCATTTATCGACTGATAGGAAAAATACTGCACTTTTTTTTCTTTCATTTCTTATTAAATAATATGAATTCCAATCAATAACAAATGCAATTTCCTTCGGAATTTTTGATCGATGATGGCATGAGAGAAGGAAATGGTGGATAAAATGTCATTCTGTAAGAAACACTATGGCAATTTTTTACTGGGATTTTCAATCAAGACTTGTTTAGTATTAAAAACATCCATAAATTGCAAACTTGTTATTGAATTTTTTCGTCAATTTTTAAAATTAACAAGTGAGAAATTGCCGATGTATAGCATATAGTATAGCTTTTTTTTGCTAATAAATTAGCAATATGCTTCCGAACGGTCATATTGCATTTTTTTTTCTTCCGTATATGATTTATATTTTACTTTATTTCATTAAATTAAATAAGTTTCTTTTCAATCAATTGTGTCAAATTTTCTCTTCAGTTGAATTTTATAATAATTATTATTCTTATTATTATTTTCTCATATAGAACTTTTTATTTATTTATTTATTGCTTCCGAATGGAAGCATTGTAGTTGACCAAATTTAAGTTTTCGATTTTTTGTATTATATCAACCCATTAGGATCCAAAAAGTCCGAAAATGCAATTTTTAGACCGTGTCCGTACGTGTGTACGTATGTAACAAACTTTTTCTTCAATTATTCGCCAGTTCAACAATGGAATTCAATCTTTTTTTTTCTCACATGTAGGTCTTACTGAGCTCCATCTACTGCCATTAATTGAAATTCAATTCATGATTGCATTTTTAAAATTTTCGAATTTTTTTCAAAAATCGGTTTTTTTACGATAACTAAAAAAACATGTTCCAAATTCATCAAATAAGGGCTTACAAAATTTGTTGAGATGCCCTTTCGACTGAGTTCGAAGATGAAGACGATAGCAGTAAACGTTACTGTGATTTTTGTGAAAATTTTCAATTTTTTTTTTTTTTTGAAGATCAGAATTTCGCAGATATCTTTGGATTCCTGGCTTCGAATGAATTGTATCATGGCTTGAAATGTTTGTATTGATGCCCTTAAGTGGAAGTTAAAAGAAAGAAAAAACTTTACTATATGCTATACATCGCCAATTTCCCACTTGATTTTTTTTCATTATTCTTTCATCACTCTCATTGTTCCTTTGTAGCATTCATTTTGTAAGCTACATTTCATATTTTCATTTCGCTTTTATATTTTCATTGAATCGTTTTCTAGCTATTACAATTGGCTTCTTTCTAATTCTTTCTAATTCTTGTATAAATCAAATGTAAGAATGATACTATTAATATCATAACAAAATTTCAACAGAATATCATTGAAAAAAATGTATTTATTCATAATTGATTGAGTTTGAAACATCACATTTGAAGAATCCATGAAAAAGCTAATTTTTGAAGAAACTGATGAAAAACTTGAAATTTCTGAAAATTACCATAAAAAAATTAAATCAACGGAGACAGTTATCGTAACCATCGTTCAACTTCCACTTAAGGGCATCAATACAAACATTTCAAGCCATGATACAATTCATTCGAAGCCAGGAATCCAAAGATATCTGCGGAACTCTGATTTTCAAAAAAAAAAATTTTTCACAAAAATCACAGTAACGATTACTGCTATCGTCTTCATCTTCGAACTCGGTCGAAAGGGCATCTTAACAAATTTTTTAAGCCGTTATTTAATGAATTTGGAACATTTTTTTTAGTTATCGTAAAAAACCGATTTTTGAAAAAATTAGAAAATTTTAAAAATGCGTTAATGAATTGAATTTCAATCAATGGCAGTAAATGGGGCTCAGTAAGATCTACATTGGAAGAAAAAAAGATTGAATTCCATTATTGAACTGGCGAATAATTGGAGAAAAAGTTTGTTACATACATACATACGTACACACGTACGGACGCGGTCTAAAAATTGCATTTTTTTACTTTTTGGATCATAATGAGTTGATATAACACAAAAAATCGAAAACTTAAATTTGGTCAATTACAATGCTTCCATCCGGAAGTAAAAAACAAAAGCTGATTTCGAAGACACTAGTATAAATTTGTGTTTGTTTAGAAAAATGGGGACTTTAATTCGTCGAGGCAATCAATATTAGATACAGTTCAGAAAGTTCACAAAGAAAAGGGTCACGGAGAGCAATTCTTTAGAAAAATACTAGTGCTAATACTATTCAAGTTAAATTTCTGCTCATTTCTGTTGAAATTTATGAAGATTTCTAATAAAATTTCTACGCATTACATTATTTTTCTAACGAATTTCCCTTCGCGTACTGAAAATGTCGAATTTCATGAAGACTCATATTTGTCATGAACTTTAAGAATCTTTTATGAGAGACATTGAAAACAATATATATATATTTAACTTACTAACCACCAGTGGGTAATGAACCTTAGCCAGAATTATTTACCACTTTTCGGTGCAAATCACCGTTACATTTCCTTATGATGAGTAATTTGAGAATCACATCACTACTGAAGTGGTACAAAATAACAAAACAAGTCACTTCCCAATTGAATTTTTGAGAAATACCTCCGAGTCTGAAAGATAGCGGAGCTCCTGTAAATCCTTCTTCATAGCTCCGATCTCTTATGGAAAAAAAAGGTTCCAGAAAAATTTGGCCATCTTATCTATTTTTTTAATGAAATTCATTGCAAGTTCCTGTACAAGCCTGTAACTTGCAGTCACCCGAGGGACTCCAGTCAAGCGTTTACATTTTACGTGCATAACAATCTATAATAGGAGAAAAATCGTCAGTTTACGTGTTGATTTTACCTGGTGAAGACGGAGAAAAATAAAAATCATTATGACAAGATTGAGTGTGTAATGAAATGTTGCAGTATAAAGCAATGAGGTGATGTCTAAGGAGATACAAAATATCATGAGTTATTGTTGGAGGTCAGCAAGGCCTCTCCAGACGCCAGAAGCCGAAATTTTTAATTCTTTAATAATTTTTTTTAATTTTTAATGCTTTCGTAAAACTGACTATTGAAGGAATTTCAAAGCATGGCTAACTTTGCTATTTTTCGAAGGGTTTTGATTATCTTCTCAAAATTCGGAACCATTCCTCAAAAACTTGACTAAAGGAGGCTGGGGTAAAATGAGACTCCGGGACAAAATAAGACCCCTGTAAAATTTGAGATTGTACACAAATGATTGATTTTTCTACAGAAACTAATGAAATACCCCATTGTTAGTAGATTTAAAGTATAAATACAACTCAGATTTCAAAGATTACAATCTGAAAAAATTCTAAAGGGAAATTAATAAGAATAAAAGCATTCTAGTTAAGTTAACGCTCAATTCTTAGTCTAGTATTATTGAAAACAATTAATTATAAATGCCAAAACAACCATGACCATGATGAAGTTTGATCTTCGTGAGGTAAAAGGGGAGAGACTCTTAATTATTTCACTCGATTTATGATTAATCGGCCCTTGTCCTTAAAATTTCATAGACAGCCGACTAATAAATTTCAGAAGATGAATAGTGAATGCGATTTAGGGGGAAAAGAATTATAAAATTTCAGATTTTACAGAAAATTCCAAATTTTTAAGCAGCATCAAGACAAGAATTCCGCAACTTAGAATTTTCTGTGAAAAAAAATGAATATTTAGTGTTAAATAATGCTGAATTTCCAATTAATTGAAAATACAAGATTATATTTACCGAATATTTTCTGATCTTTATTAAGTGTACAAAAAAATGAGTTATAATTAATTTATAGCGCTGTTCTTGTCATATTTTTTTTCTAACTTATCCGAGTGTGTTTCTTGGGAATTGAAATTTCGATAAGATAATTGAACCCTATCATTCAAGGGGGGGTAAGAGGTTGGAGATTATTTCAATCTCCAAGAAACACATCAAAATCCGAAACAAACAAATTCGTTTCGAAGAAACACACCCAGACAAGTTTGAAAAAAATCGTGCCAAGAAAAGCGCTATTAGAAAAATTCATATCTCTAAAAAGAAACATCTACATGAGACAAGAAATTTTCTCATTCCCGTGAAAACTATAATATTGCTCATAACTAAGGCCGGAGACTTCATTTACGAAAACGGCTATTATCAGAAGTTGGCTCCAAATAGGTGATTGAAGTGAGCGACAAGTAGGGTTGGGAAGAAATTGAAACATTGATGTTAGAATTTGCCATAATTCATTGATTGGAGGGTTATTGTGTTGACAGAGTGAGGAAAAGCGTTTGAACGTGAATTGGGTGTTTTAAAGAGGGTCAATGGGAGATCTCGGCAATTTCTTAAGGGTAACTTACCAGGGGAGCTATCGGATTCTTTCAAAAGGGGATTAATGGAGGCCATGGTCGAGGGGAGATATTGAGGGTTATTTCCCAGGACAGCCTTCAGGGTCTTTTAAGGGAGGGGGGGGGATCAATGGAGGGTATGGACGAGGGGAGATCTCGGGAGGTTTTTGGGGAGTATCTTTATAGTGGAGCTCTCGGGGTATTTTTAAGGGTCGAAGGAGAGGGGGGGTATGGTCAAGGGGAGATCGTGGAAGTTCTTTGGGGATAACTCAAGGAGATCTTGGGGGTTTCTTGGGGATAACTTCCCAGGGCATCTCTCAGGATCTTTCTAGGGGGAGTGGTGGTCAGTAGTGGGTACGGTAAGGGGAGATATCGAGGTTTTTTGGGGGTTACTCTCCAGGGCAGCTCTCCAGGTCATTTCAGGGGGTGGCGAGTCAATGGAGGGGATGATCGTGGGGAGATCTCGGGGGGGGGGGGGGTTTGAAGGGTATCTTTCCGCATGAGCTCTCAGCGTCTTTCCAGGGGGGGGGGTCGATGGGGATAAGGACAAGGGGAGATCTCAGGGTTTTATTGAGGGTAACTCTCCAGGACAGCTCTAGGGCAGCTCCCAGGATCTTTCTAGGGAGGGGGGTCAATGGGGGATATGGTCAAGAGGAACTTTTAGGGTCTTTCGTGGGGGTATTGATGAAAAGTATACTCGAGGGGAGATCTCGGAAGTTTTTTGGGGTTGACTTTCCAGGGGAGCTCTGAGGGTCTTTCTGAAGTGGATTAATGAAGGGG
>NW_021680763.1:127406-128557 GCF_001412515.2 Diachasma alloeum
TTTCGAGGGGGTATTGATGAAAAGTATACTCGAGGGGAGATCTCGGAAGTTTTTTGGGGTTGACTTTCCAGGGGAGCTCTGAGGGTCTTTCTGAAGTGGATTAATGAAGGGGATCGACAAGGGCAGATCTCGGGTGATTTTGAAGATCTCTTTTGGGGATAGCTCTCTGGATCTTTCTAGGATTTGCCAAGGAGTGTGTGATGAAGGGAACATCCCGAGGGGTTCTTTGAGGTTACTTCCAGGGGTCAATAGGGGTGTGGTCAAGAGATCTCGAAAGTATGGTTGGAACGACATTCCGGAGAAATCTGGGGAACATTTCTCAAAGTAGGTTTGAGGGGATAACTAGGGGGATTTTTCTAGGGGGATCGCCGAGATTTTCACGGAACATTTTTCAGAGNAGTATGGTTGGAACGAAATTCCGGAGAAATCTGGGGAACATTTCTCAAAGTAGGTTTGAGGGGATAACTAGGGGGATTTTTCTAGGGGGATCGCCGAAATTTTCACGGAACATTTTTCAGAGGCGTTTCTAGGGTATTTTCAGAGGAAATGGCTAAGAGGAGATTCCTGAGGTTCTTAGACGATATTTCACATTCGAAACATACAATCGAAAGATTGATTAGAAAAGTAATTCGGGATTGTGACCCAAGTTCTTCATCAACCCATGGACTGCAAATTTTTTTTTTTTTGTAAATATCTCAAAAAAATCCCGAGATCTCCCCTTGACCATGCCCCTCATTAACATGCGCGGCCCTCGGAAAACCCTGAGAGCTTCTCTGTAAAGATACTCCCAAAAAATTCCCGAGATCTCCCCTTGACCATACCTTCCATTAATCCCCCCATTAATACCTCCCATTAATCCCCNTCAAAAAAATCCCGAGATCTCCCCTTGACCATGCCCCTCATTAACATGCGCGGCCCTCGGAAAACCCTGAGAGCTTCTCTGTAAAGATACTCCCAAAAAATCCTCGAGATCTCCCCTTGACCATACCTTCCATTAATCCCCTCATTAATACCTCCCATTAATCCCCCTCCTAGAAAAACCCTGAGAACTCCCTTGGAAAGATACCCCCAGAAAACCCCCGAGATCCCACTTGACCACAGCCTACATTGTCCCCCCCCTTAAAACACCCTCAGAGCTGCCCTGGAATGTT
>NW_021680763.1:128581-128764 GCF_001412515.2 Diachasma alloeum
CTGGAATGTTACCCTTGACCAGGCCCCCCATTGCCCCCCCCCCCTCTTAACTCATTGAACAATGTAAATCACCGAAGGTATCAGTGTGAGGAGAGTAGGGATCCCCTCAACGTATCAGTGCGCCATAAGAAATGCTCAGCTGCGCACGCATACTACCACCAAATTCCGAAGAGTGGGATACTG
>NW_021680763.1:129062-140249 GCF_001412515.2 Diachasma alloeum
ACCCCCCCCCTCCCTTAAAAGACCCTGAGGGCTGTCTTGGGAACTGACCCCCAAGATCTCCCCTCGACCTCCATTAATCGCCTTTTGAAAGAACCCGATAGCTCTTCTGGTAAGTTAACCCTAAGAAATCATCGAGATCTCCCATTGACCCTCTTCAAAACACCCAATTCACGTTCAAACGCTTTTCCTCACTCCGTCAACAAAATAACCCTCCAATCAATGAATTATGACAAATTCCAACCTCAATGTTTCAATTTCTTCCCAACCCTACTTGTCGCTCACTTCAATTACCTATTTGGAGCGAACTTCTGATAATAGCCGTTTTCGTAAATCTTCGTTTTCGTAAGTCTCCGGCCTTACTCATAACACTCAAACAAAAGTCGGTCTGAATCAGACCGAAAAATCGGTCTGAATCAAGTCAGACTGAATCATGCCGGGAATCGACTTGTTTCATGTCGCATTGACGGCATGAATCAAGTCGGACTCGGACAGATGCAAACCAGAATATCAGTCTGAATCAAGTCGGAAAATCTACTTGAATCAGACAGACTTCGGTTTGATTCAAACTGATTTTTCGGTTTGATTCAAACCGATTTTTCAGTGTGATTCAAACTGATTTTTCGGTTTGATTCAGACCGATTTTTCGGTTTGATTTAAGCCGATTTGTTGGTTTGATTTAAACCGAATTTTCGGTTTGATTCAAGCCGATTTTTCGGTTTGATGCAAATCGATTTGTTCCTAAATTCTCGATGTACATTATCGATGAGGTCCCCTTGTGGAGCCTCATACATGGGGGGAGGGGAGTGTACATCAAGAATTCAGTACACATTCAGTTTTTGCAAAGAGGGAGAGGAAGGAGGGTTGTGAATTGAGAATTCACAACCAAAAAAATTGAGTATTCGAAATTAAGGGTGATAACGAATTTTTACGGAAAAAGGGGGGTGGTTCTCAATTTTGTTTCAATTTGTCGAAGTTAAAATTTTTGAAATTTTTGAAATTTTTGAAATTTGAATAGATTGAAAAAAAAGAAAACCTTCCACTTTTTCAGTAAAAATGAGCAATCTTCCTTAGTTTCTTAGATATTTTTGAAAAATTCACCGACTCAAATTTTTTGGTTGTAAATTCTCACTACACATCCCCCCCCCCTTAGTTTCGAAGATATTTTTTAAATACCCCAAAGATAACCCACCCTTTCATAAACTTTTCACAAATTTTTCACCCCTGCAGAACCGCCCTCTTTACAAGCTTCCCCCCCCCTCAGATATCACTACACCCCTTTTTAAAATTTTTGTAAAATTCCCTCTCAAAAATTAAAACAATTTTCTAGATTTTAGAAAATATTTTCTTCTACAATTAAGTATATTTTGGTTTAAAATTAATCTCAATTTTGATCATTAATTTTACACGATTTTTTTCAAAAACTTTTTTCCAAAGCTAATCCACTTTTTTCTGTGTGAATCACACCGAAAATTTGGTCTGAATCAAACCGAAAAATCGGTCTGAATCAAACCGAAAAATCGGTCTGAATCAGACCGAAAAATCGACTTGAATCAGATCGAAAAATCGAGCTGAATCAGACCGAAAAATCGATTAGAATCAAGTTGCTATCTATTACCTGGAACAGTTAGAATTTCGACGTGAATCACTCCATTTTTCGGTTTGATTCAAGTCGATTTTTTGACTTGATTCAGACCGATTTTTCGGCCTGATTCAGACCGATTTTTCGGTTTGATTCAAACCAATGTCGGCATAACCCGTTTCTACTTGAAATAAACCGATTTTCGACTTATATCAGACCCAGAATCCGGATTGGCGTAGTCCGAGTCAGTCGGTCTGAATCAAACTGAAAATCGGTCAGAATCTAACCGACGTCGACTTGAATCAGTACTTTTTTTGGGTGAACAACAATTAGAGATTGTCTTAGATAGAAGTTCCTTTTTTTGATTCGAAAACTTATTTTCCTACTCATATATGTGATCTGTTAAACGATGCTACATCGAAAAAAACACTGAAAAATTTGTCTCGTTGAAAAACAAAAAAAAGAGTGGTCTCATTTTGCCCTGGGGTATCATTTTGTCCTGCTGTCCATTTTGCCCCGGTCTCCCCTACAAGTTAGGTCGATTGTATCTTTTACCACTATACGATCGAAATGACAGAAAATTTTCCCCTGATAGGGGAAATTGATTTCAAATGCGTTGAAATCAATTCCAAGCAAAACTAGTAGAATTCGAAGTTTGGAGAGTTCGGAGGATTCATAAACAAGTGCACATCGAGGGAAGTGGATGTGCAACCAGGATAAAGCGGCTCGATGTCGCGAGGCTCCAGTGACGTCAGAGTACAGTACGCCTGCGCTGGGCCACTGAACTCTTTGAAGATGCGGGATGCTGGTGAGAAAGGTTAATGACTTTTTCGCTTAAACGCATTTATCCCTCTATTTGATATTATTTTTGCAAAATTCTTTCCTTCAGATTGGTCGAAGATAAAAACGATCATTGAAGGGATCAACTTTCCAAGTTTGACAATGGCTGGACTGACCTTAGACAGCATCTTTCCATCTAAGAAACGACGATGAGATCGGCGTAAAGGTAATGTACACTGGAATCCATTCTTCTAAAAATAGAAGAACTATATCCACCACGTACGCAGCGATATTCGGATCGTCGAAGAAGACAACAATGGGTGAGCCAAGGTCATCGCATTTGGCGTATTCAAGACCTGGGTATACTATTTCATGCTATAGATCGATCACCTACATATTATAATTGATTGGAAGAATCGATTCCGCGAAAATTCAATGAATTAAAATCGAATCCTGGTGGTTTAGAGTCAAGCTTGTTTTTAGGGTCATCTCCGGAAAAGTGAAATGTTCTGACGTGTTTTGAATATCCATTGATCGACTGGTAGGAATCGTTGGAAAAAAGATAAATTCACTAAACGCCAATTTTCGCACTTTCTATTCATCAACGAATCAACAAAATCAGGAATTCCATGCAAAAATTTTCCGATGTATTCATGCAATGTAGTAAGAATATTTATTTAGCTTTAGGCATTGGAGTATTGCAAATATTTTAAGATCGCCTCCTCTCAATCAAAACCGTTAAGTATGGTGTTGAATAAAAAATACAATAATTTGTGATTTTTAACCTTTTCTATACACACTATTATTTCCTCTTATATCTTGATGTATTGAAACAGGCTCCTTTCATCGCTGAATAGATATTCAGACCAGGGCAAAACAAGCGTACTCCTTCAACTATGTTCATCGAGATATTGAACAATCAAAATTAATGTAAACAAACTAAAGCATTAAAATCGAATTGTAACAATTCAACAAATGCAAAATGAATTTCTCAAATTCTATAAATCTATCAAAAGGGATAAGAATTGGACGAATGTAGAAAATCCCATCATGAATCAATGAACAAAAATGTTCCTGGGAAATCAATGAATAATCCAAGTCTCAAAACTTGGAAGTGTCGAAATTTGAAACTTGTCATTGAACAAATGCCTCACTTTCTGCAGATTAATCGTCTATTGTATTCTCCTAATAACAATTCGAAAACCAACTGAAAAGAAAAATTTCTAATAAAATAAATATTCATTCAACTGAACATATCAAATATCAGAATCATTCCAGGTTCAGGTGAACTCATAGATGCAGGGAATGTTAAAGTCGACCCACTTTCTATCTATGAACGCGTTTCCCATTGACCCAAGTTGGTTGCTTGGCAACTAGCACACCATAGATATCCTCTATTTCTCGTATTATGCATCTTATACGCCAAAATATCAACCCTATTATTATTTGATAATCATTAATTACTAGTAATATATTCAGTTCACCGTTGGTAATGTTTATCAGTTGGTGAATTGCGTCAAAGCAACCGAAGGGGTAAAAGAGGGAGGGAACGAAAGCTGAATTGGAGGCTCGGTCACATATTTTTTCCATCGTGTGTGTGGCGTCCTTCGGTCGGCGGGGTGGAGGTGAGTACGGCAAAGAGGATGGGATGGCGAATCAGGATTGTGAATGACGCGAATGCAGGTCACCAGGTCATGTTGCTCCGTCCCCCCTCATTGGCATCCTTCTCAATGGGACTGTATCTATGGGAGACCATCGTTGCTAACCCGTAGAATAGGTTGGCAATTTCGGAGTGTTGATGTTTATGGGTGGACAACCATTGATGATTTTCAAGACCGTTGGCTGACTTTCGAGGCAAACCCTAACTCAGCGATACTCCAACTTTTAAATTTTATGTTAAATGGAGGAACACGTCTTACCAATGCATCGTGAACTCAATGGACTTTTGTGAAAATTTATAATGAAAAGTCAGCGTGTGATTTTTACTCCTTCAGTATTTTCTTTTTATCATTTTACAGTTGCTCCATCCTCATATGAATATTTGATTTTATTAAGGAATTACATGTGTATAATGGTTTCAATAAAAATCAATAAATAAGGTCAATTTAATGTTTGTATCATACGAATGTTCTAAAATTTCGTTCGTATTAGTGCGACCAAAAATGTGTTCACTATTAATAATTTATTACAATTCAATTAATAGTTACGTATGAATTCACAGGAAATTGGATTTTTCAGTTATTCTCACTTCACATTCGGCGGAAAATTATTAGAACATTACTCAATTATAAATGAATGTTGAACTATTGAAAACCCAAATAAAAACAATTCAGAATCATAAAGACAGATATATGACAAAAAATTATTCCACTAGATGTAAAGACAATCGATTAAAAAAACAAAATCACTTTCATGGACATGTATCAAACGTAACTCAATGAATAAAGATGATAAGAAGTTGAATAATTCGGAACCATTACTAGTTAAGGAAAAATTGGAATGTTGAGTAATTCGGTACAGGTCTTGATAGCGATCAATTGGCATGCATATAGGAATAAAAAAGGCTACGAATATTTGAATGAATGCAGACATGTAATTTACGGAAAAATGAAAAAATCAAGTAGAGGAAAATGCATAACGTAAAGAATGAATCATGCAGAATGGAGATGATACCTATGGGAAACTGCACGGTGACCTCGCGCCTCGAGCAGCCTTGGAAAACTGGGGCTTTGAACCATGATGCACTCTGCCTCAGTTAGTGATTGTGGAGGTTTTGCCCGTAGAGGCTTGCTGCACACGAATGAGGAAACAGACACATACAAAGACACACCATTGGACCAGTAGAGAATGGTTGAGGATAGAGGCCCCAACGGTTGTGACGTCAGAGTGCAAATGGCCAATCGCATGGCCGCATTTGCCTGACGTCACTACCTCCCCTGACATGACGCGCATTCCTGAGAGTGGGGTACATAGAGCAACATAGAGCGGGGCAAGGGTGGGGGGTAGGCAAAATGGCAACTAGCTCGGAGGTTGAGGAAAGGTTTGAGCCATACTTTGACCTAATTAACGTGGGCTAAATGGCTGCCACCAAAATAAGCTGTTCTTCCCCGCTGAAATCGACATTGATTTACTTTATCAATTTTTTATCATTCATATTTTTCTATCGATTTGTTATCCAGCATCATCTCACGACTGTTTCCTACCACTCGAGGATACGTTATGTTATTCAGTTTTTGAGGTATCTCGCATTGCCCTACGTCACAGAACACAACGTGAAATTGTATATAAGCAGTTGAGAGTAATAGTTTCAAAACTGCAAATCGGTATCATGGATGGGGATTTATCATTTTTTGGCGTATTATCTGATGCCATTGAATAAGGTGGTCAACTACATTATTAACTCCACCATATGCCTGACACTCATCTTTGTTTCATTTTTGTTACTTTTTGTTATGTGAAAAGAGTTTCATTTCCTTGTTTTGTTACAAAAAGATCAAGAAAACTGGATTCACTTTCGCTGTCCCACTATGCGAATTTCCCCGGTACGTGGGCGGGTTCCCGTCTGCCGAGCTACTGTGTGGGCGTATGTTTGGGCTGAAGTGAAATTCACGTGAGTTGCATTTCACAAAATTCGGGAAAAGAGAGACTGGCGTATTTATAAAGCTACTTAGTGAATGGGGAAAAAAATTGAGTAAAGAGGTCATTCGATACATTTGGAGATTCAATGGGAGGACGTATTGGATGGCAATGAAAAAGTTTAGACGGAAAAATACTCATCTTACCTGATTCAGATATCATTCAGCCATGAAAGAGATCTCGTTCCGTTGACAATATTGAGGCACGTCAATATAAGAAAATCAACAAAAATCAATATTTTCCATCCGAACTTGATGACGAATTAATTAAGAACAATATTCAATTCAACTCAATCAAATGCACCGGAAAGAATATTATTCCATCCTTATTACAGTCAACAACAAAAATTGTAAAAAGTAGGATTTATTCTGCAACTGACGAAAGTCGTGAAAGATTCGATGAATTTTTGACACTTTACTTCGAGATCTATCATAATGATTGTCCATTTAAAAAATGACGATTTCTAAAAGCTTGAGAAGATTCGCGATACTGATAGTTTAAACTTCTGACCGAGTGTTTCAGTGGTCGGGACCGAACTGCAGTCGGACAACGTCTGACGGAACTCGATGAGTTTCCACTGGCGAAGGAGAGGAGGCTGAGGTTGGTAGGTTGAATGGAGCCAACTTGGGATTGGTTGATAGTCCTATGACGTCACTGCATTGATTGTTCCGCGCGCTTGCCACACCACGTGGCCCCGCGCGCGCTCCGGACCTCGTCTTGATGTTCTTGCGGATCGCAACTAAACCGAACATCGAATCATCCAAGATACACCCGATATCCAAATGGTGCCTATTCTTTCTGGACAGTCTCTCGATTTTGACCATGTTTATATTTTTCATTTTTTATGTTTTATGAATTTTCGCTTCAATCTGCTAGGGCTATCTTTATCACTGTAATTATTTCTTACTATTCTTGGATGTTTATAAATGTATTAGTTATGGCAAAGACAATATTGATCAACGCTGGTTAGAAATGAGTGAAAAATTGGAGGTTGATAGTATTACAAAAATCATCCCAAATGACAAGCTAAATTGATTCTCCAGGTTCAATGTTACTTCACAATTGCACAAAACGATAAAGTAATTTTTTCCATCGAGCATCACAAAATAATTAGGGACAGTTACTGAAACTTTAATCATTAGCCCAAAAATAGAGTTGCTATTATTAGGATCTGAACACATTAGAAAATAGCTTCACAATAATTAAAATAACGCAAAGCTTGGGAATTTTGCATAACAACAGCCAACGTAAATACAAAAATAGGCATGGATAAATTGAAAGCAAGCAAATTGTCAACTCCACTTACCACAACCCCTCCCGATTGTCCGCTGGAGTAAAGCAGCCCTTTCCGTCCTTACGTACAGAAATAACGAATCGGTTAATTCACAAAATCCAAAAATATCGCACGAGACGTTTCGATGAAAGAGAGAGGGGAAGTAAGCATCCCCTAGCAGCCTCATTCACCCACTTTTCCCCCTCCCGTGCACTAGCATATCACCTAGGCGAGCTCAACCAGTTCAATTTCGACCCTCAACTTCGGTGTGTGGCCTCCTTTTCGTACTCCGCAGAGCATTCGTAATACTTGTCCTTATTCGACTCACCCCTCGTCACTCTTCTCTCCAGTGCGTGGCCCAGGATGAAAGAGGGAGCAATATTCCTCCCACTCCGTGTTACCTCGGTGTCCTCGGCACAAATCCTCCAACGGGACAAGAAATTCTCTCCCTTCCTCTCTGTACCAGAGGTCGGGATGCCTAGGCTAGGCAACTGGGGTTTCAGGTCGATGCACCGTACCACCGAGGTTCGACGCCCGGCGCTTCATGACGTCATTGGGAGCTTCAACCGTTGCACGCGCAAGCATACATATACTCAAAATCACCACTCCGATCAAATATACCACCTCCCAACGCCGAGATAGACCGGTGAAGATAGGTCGGGTGGAGGGTAAATTCTGAAAACTGGGTCGCTGCCACCTGATTGTTACCTAATTGCCGCGCATTGAGATGCCAAATTTTGAGTTTTCTTAATTTTTTTAACTTTCTCTGCACTCAAAAATATTGTTGTGGAAATTTGTTCTCTTCATTGAAAAATGAGGAAAAGTATTGTACGAGGACTTTTTGTGAATCTCACTTTGCTTCTCCTCCACTGAAATGGAATGATTTTTTTATTGTCACCAGAGTTTATTAACTATCAACGAGTGATAGAATTGTATATGACCAAATAAATATTTATTAATAATTAACAAATGATTTTGTTGACGGGAAGAAGTTGAGGCAAATAAAAATTTCTAATATCTGAAACATATTTACTTTAGACAAATAATTTTTCTTCAATCGCTTAATTCTTCCAGACATCTCAACTCACGTGATCCAAGAAAGGGCTCATGCTTTAAAATATCCTTCACTGAGAAGACAAGAGTTTTTTGAGAAGTACGCCTTTCATTGTGTTAAGAAATTCATGGCTCGAAAATTACCAAGCGGACAATATCTCACACTAAAAAAAAAAATTCTTACACCAAGAAATTTTCTACTTGCCCGAACGATGATGGCAATTGGTTCATATAAAGAAAACGAGTTCTCAAATCAGTTCTAGTGGTTTTTATATTGAAATATTTTAGAATTGAGGCTAACAAAAACTATTAAATGAATTAATTCAACTTTACTTGGTTTGAGATACTGTTTTTTTGTCATCTAATTGTCCTCGTCTTTCGGACAAGTACAAAATTTCTTGATGAAAGTTTTTTTTCTTAGTGCAAGATATTTTGCTTTCGAAAATTTTTAGGCCACGAGTTTCTTGATATAAGTAAGGACGTACTTCTAAAAAAAACTTTGTTTTTCTCAGTGTTGTACTCAAGTATGATGTAGTCACAAATGAACTCACTCAAATCGCGCAGAAGAATCGTCAATCTTCAGCTATTTGTTGTTTTTTATGCATTTCCAATGTTTCGATACGTAATATATTCGTATGATGTACCGCGAGACGATAGTGATAAATAAGAATTTATTTGAGTTCCGTGAAGCGCAAACATTCTGAGATTGAAGCCATTGAAAATCATTTACTTCTCTCAAGTAAATACGGTTTACATATTAGGAAATTTTTCTCTCAGCGTACACCATTTGTTAATAGTTAATTGCCGCAATGAAATTTGGGGTTCATCGTAAAAATGATGTTTCTGCAGAGTCAATGCTTCTTTCAAATGAGCTGTATATTAACTAGTAACAAATAGACCTTGAAACACATCAACCAATTGGTTTTTCAACTACAAATGCATCCTATCTTCAAATATTTCACTACCCAATTATAATTGTAAACATGTGATGAATAATTATTCATTAATTTGTTTTAAAATTCACAAATTTTCACTTCCCTTGTACACTGAGAAAAAAATATAATTCTGCCAATCAAAAATTGTTTCAGACAAGAATTTATGGCGAAATTTGGCATGAAAATTCTGGACATTTGTTTGCCTGAAACAAATTTGATTGGCAGAATTATATATTTTTCCTCAGTGTATGACTACAGTTAAGTGAGCGTTAACTGCTTCCCCTTTCTATTTTTACTTGAATGATGAATGACGCAAGTGATTTTATTTAGTGAAATATGGATTTCACAGGTTTAACAGGTTTATCTTAAATTCAACAAAAACAGTAAATATGCCAATCATTATGTTGCCTCTGGATCTGGCTGTCGTAATTGCGTAATTAGGACTGTAAAGGATAGCAGAAGAGGGCTGATATCGAGGGGTTGGCTGAAAGATTGGCAAAAGGCGTGGTGTGACAACGAAATGCGCGGGTATGAGAGAGAAAGAGAGAGGGACAGCGAGAGAGTGAGGGCACCGCGATGAGGGACGAAGTCGAAGGGGTGCCTGCCGCAAAACTAGGCCACTGGAGCTTCATTCACATTACGCGGCCATTCATGAGATGTGCTAACCGTTCGACTTTCAGTGCTCCTTAGGACTACAAGAAAATCCTTGATGGACGGTTTTTTCT
Organism: Diachasma alloeum; assembly: GCF_001412515.2. Lineage (NCBI taxonomy): Eukaryota > Metazoa > Arthropoda > Insecta > Hymenoptera > Braconidae > Diachasma > Diachasma alloeum. Next base: position 139,044 of record NW_021680763.1, read on the forward strand.
CAATATTTTTAGATGCTATTATTTAATTGTTACTTCCATTTTTTCCTGCAATTAAAAACATTCATCAGCCTCGTCAAATGCAAGAAGAGCCTTGTGTCCTGCTTCATTGTTCTTTCTTCCACATTCTTTATTTGTATTTGTCTATAAAAATTGAGTAGTTCTTTGTTTTCTTTTTACACAAATGGAGATAATTTCACATATAATGTCGCATGCAATGATTCGAAGTGAATGACTTGAATTGAAAATAAAGATTTTTCGTGGTCATTCGAACAATTGGAAGGTCCAAACGCAGGCACTCACGACTGCTGAAGTGTCAGGGGTATCAAAAAGGTGAATACTAATTTTCAGGTAATCGTTACGTCATACGAATATAGCCAAAATTTATCCATAGATTGCTCAATAAACTATCCTGTCTCTTGTGAAACCTGGGATCCGCACGACCCAGATTCGCCCGGGCAATGACGTTGGGGAATGACGTCACGAAGGTAGCAAAGTGGGTCGCGAGGTCATAGCACCCCCTGGACTGAGGAAAAAGGTTGGCAACACCAATCGTAATTTGGTTAATTACATCAAATCTCGTATGCTCAACCTTCAACGGCTCTTCCTTCATCAGCTTGAGGGAAAGTTGGATGGAATTCCTCAACAACCATCAACATGCCATGGAACAAAGAGTTGAATGAATTAATTGATTATCTCAATTTAGTGAATAAATAGTTGGACTTTATAATTTTAATTAAAAATTTGATTTAAATTTTTAAAAAATTCTCTGTTGACGAAAAAAGCAAGTGACATTTGACTTGAAGATTTAGAAAAACATGCGCTCATTTCGGTTTCTGACTTTACCACTGACTTTGCAAAACTTAAATACACCATCTCCATTGCTGTCACTATAATGTTGGTCATCGGGCCAAATGCGAATAAAGCAGGTAACAAATCATTACTCAATTCCCTGAATTGTTTGTAATAGATGAAACAACTGTGTCAAAAAATGAGAATATTCCTATTCATTCATAACACAACTTTTTTTTGCGAAAATTAAGTGCGTCATGTGCCTTGCTGTCAGTGGAGGATGCCTCAATAATAAATAAACAAAAGTAATGATTCAATTCACTCAGTTATTTTAAATTAAGCAAATGCCTAGAGCAAAAATATCAAATATTCAAATTCATTCATAATAAAAACTCATTAAGTGATCAATACATTACG
>NW_021680763.1:140555-156148 GCF_001412515.2 Diachasma alloeum
CCCCCCCCCCGCCCCGAATCAATTAACGACTAATTCATCTCACTATTGATTAATGAGTAGTAAGATAATAGAGCCTGAAGACTTAATTCTCCAATCCCACCAGAAGAACAAAAAGCCAGAATAATGAAAAAGCAATTGGCATTCGATGAAATGTCAAGTTTATCATGATTTTAATTAGTCACGGGGTGTTCTTATGGAACGAATTTTCGATCCTTGGGAAAACCATGACAAGCAACAGCAGTGGAGCATAAGGAGGGGCATTCGCACAGAGACAGAGAGAGGGGTTGAGTTAATGTCGCGCTCGCGCGCCATGTCATGGTGATCAGGAGGAGGGGTAGGTCGGTATCTATTTTTAGAATGTAGGTCACCTATAAACTTGAGTTTGTCCCGTGACGTAACAGGGACGTCGTCGTGGCAACAGAAACGCCGGGTCAACCACCCTCGTGAGCACCGTGCCCCTGTTCACCCTCATCCAAGCCCAGTAACTGCAAACGTCAGATATATTATAAAATAATTATTATCAATGCTCATAATATTTTCTACCTCAAACTCGAGTATAAGCTTAAGGGGAGACTTTACTGAGTTTTAAAAGTCGCGGGCTATTGGAATGAGATTTCTCATATATTAAAGATCGATTATATATGTCTAAAAACGAATAATTAGTGCAAAAAAAAATTATTTATTGTTCGTTTATCCCACAGGCGCTTGAAATGTTAAAAAATAGTCCAGAGCCTCCAATTTTTGAGCTACAGAGGTTTTTTTTCAAAATTTTTGAAAAAATGTTTGCAATAACAATTGCGAATTGGTTTTTTGAAATGCAATGTTGATGAAAGAATCGAGAATATATTTTAAATATTTTAAGGATAATTTTTCTGCCTATTTTACATGAATGGCGCAAATGTTTATATTAAACAAAACGAAATTAGCTGTGTAGGAGTCGAATTTCAACAAACTAATTCGTAATTGTTATTGTAGACATTTCATCAAGAATTTTGAAAAAAAAAGCTCTGTAGCTCAAAAATTGAAGGCCCTGGATTTTTAACATTTTAAGCGCCTGCGGGGCAAACGAACAATAAACAATTAATTTTTTTACACTCATTATTCATTTTTAGTCATACATAATCGATCGTCAATGCAGGAAAAATTTCACTCCAATAGCCCGCGACTTTTAAAACTCAAAGTAGTCTCCCTTTAAATGAGATTCGAATAAGAGACTGATCGGCACAAACTGATTTTGATTCGTGTCGCATAAAACTGCTAGCATTTGATTGATCTTTTGAATTAGTACAGGGATCCGATATGGATTCCATCAATATTTGACTGATCAGAATAGGATCGGAATGCACTCCGCCACATTCACATTAGCCATACAAAATGATGTCGCACGTTTTAAAATTCGTCGTGCAAGTCAGAAAAAATTACTGTCATGTGGTGTCAATTTGTCTCAAGTCATAACTGCGATCATAGTTTTCCCTGCTATTCGGAACCAACTAGCTAGATGTAAACTGACAGACATGAATTTTTCGGTCATAAAATGTTATAACATTTGGTAATGATTCATATTCTCACTTACTCATTTCGATTTAAATACATTAATTGTATATGTTTGACGATTCACTTAAAGATATTCAAGTATAGTTTACAGTTTGGTACAGACAACATTATAAATTCAATCATTTTCAATCATCAAATTTGTCAATTATACACTAAATAGATAAATTAAATTGCGTGCCAAAAATTTGAAAAAATCATAAATACTCAGCGTCATTAAAATTATATTTTGCACGAAACTATTATTTTTTTAAACACTCGCTATTTATAAATAAATAATTGAAATTTTTTAAACTTTCGGAAACCTCATTTTTTTCGGCAAGAAAACGATTTATGATAAAATTCTGAATACGACTAAAATTTGTTGTTTCCGAATAAATGATTTTTTAATATGAATATTAAATAAAAATGATTTCTGTGTTTTCATATATCTTATTTCAATCTCTGACAATCATACCGAAGGTGGATAGTGGGAGGAATACTGACCCCAGATCATTTAATTTGTCAATATTCGAGTAAGAATTTCCTCATTTGTGAGACAATTGGATAATTAACAGCGATTTTCCATCATTTTCAGTAGTTTGTTAATTTGAAAAATTGATATCTGCCAAACCACTGCAAAAGATTGATTTTAATGGATGCCAAAATATTCGTCATTTAAACGATGATTTTAGGTAAAAATTTCAAATAAAAAAAATAGGTTTTTAAGATACTAGCGACTGAAAAAAACGCGAATGCAACGAGTGCCGTCTCATTTTGAAGGGTTCACACCGACAGAGATTGGTGGGACTTTCTTCTCAGATGATAAAGGAGAAATCGCGGTGAACTTTGAAAGCAGAGGGTCAACCGTATGTAGTAGGCAGGACAATGCGCAAGTTCAAATGAAAAAGGTAAGCAGGCAGGACAATCACAGCAGTCAAACGATCACAAATTTTTAATAATATTTAATAATTTTTAACAATTTTAATTGTTTCATGTTTGCGAATTATGATTCTTGCAAAGTTTGATTTGTGAGATATGATCCTTGCGACGTTTGACCCTATTGGATTATGGGATCAAAAATAATGAACACTTCTAATTGTATTCTCACTTATATCCTTCATTCTCATGAATAATTTCTGACTCTACTTTAACCAGGAGGTACGTTGCTCTACGGATACTCAAGAGAGACTAACTGACAACTAAACTACTTGGGCCTTATTTTAGGACCTTTGGGGCAACAACATTTCCACCCCCCTAAAAGGGGTTTTTCCTTCTCCCTTGACCACTTCTGGTCGCCAAATGTTGCTGAGGGATAGGCAATAATAAACATAAGCTTGTCCGTAAACTACCAGTTTCGGCATGGATATTTCCCTTTTCTTATTCCCCGGCCCTACTGTAAAACCATAAAACGTCTTTCCAGAAACGAAAGATATAAATACTAGGAGAGAAAGAGTGAATTTTGTACTTGGGGAAATCCCCAAAAATCCAACACACCCCCCTCAAAATTCAATCATTCTCATTCTAACATGAACTTAATCTTTACTATTTTAAAAACAAATCATACTCTATTCTAGATTATAAGCGATGTACCTCCTGACTAATTTCGGGGAACAAAATTACACATGGTCCAGTATTCACTGCTATGGATTAAGGAAAACCCAGTAAAACCTTAATCAACCATTAAATAATACAATTATATACATGGAACAAATGTTTCTCTAATCAATATTCATTTTTCTCCTCAATTCAACAAATTTTGGTCCGGGCAATGGCTTAGTAAACACATCTGCCAGCTGTTCTCCTATTGAAACATATCTCAATGTGATTAAATTTTTATTGATTTGCTCTCGTGAAAAATGATACTTGATATCAATGTGTTTCGTTCTTTTATGATTTATGGGATTATTGGCGATGCTAATGCAGCCATTGTTATCTTCATATATTACTATTGGATTGTCTAATTTCAACAGAATACTGGTGCTCAATGATTTTAGCCATAGAGCTTCTCTCACTGCTTCGAAGAGAGCCATATACTCTACTTCCGTTGATGAAGCCGCGACAGACGATTGCCTTTTTGTGTTCCAACAAATTGTACAACATTCAAATAATTGGAATATATATCCCGTTGTACTTCTTCGACCATTTTCGTCACTACCCCAGTCTGCATCCACATAGCCAGCCAATAAATCCACAAAATCATTTCTTCTATACACTAATTTTATATCTACTGTCCCTTTTACATATCCTAGCACTCTTGTAAGACATTTCCATAATTCGCTATTATTTCGATTTGTATATCTGCTTAAGATACTTATTGAAGCACTTAGGTCAGGTCTTGTACACACCATCAAGTACATAAGACACCCTATCAAACTTCTGCATGGTGCTTCAATGCTTTGATCAGAGTTTAGTGCAGCATAATCTAATCTACTTTCAAGAGGAGTGCTCACGGGATTGCAATCAGTCATTTTGAATTTTTCTAAAACTGTCTCAATATACGAACTCTGATCCAGTGTTAGCCTGTCGTTCTCGCGTTGAATTCTAATACCGAGATATAATTTGATTTCTTTTAAATCGATCATTTGGAATTTTTCCATCAAATAAGTTTTAAAATGCCCTATATTTTCTGCATTACCAGTCACTATGACAAGATCATCCACGTGTAATACTACATAAATATTTTGCTCAATATTGATTTTTGTGAATTAATGAATCCTCTTTCCTTGAGAGCTTGCTCAAAAACTTCGAACCAACATCGCGCCGCTTGCTTCAAACCGTAAAGTGCTTTGTTCAATCTACAAACCTGATTTTTATGACTCTCGATCCCCTCAGGTACCCTCATGTAGATTTCCTCTTTCAAATTCCCGTTTAAAAATGCAGTTTTTACGTCCATATGATGGATTAATAAATTAAATTGAGTTGCAAAAGCTAATATAAATCTAAAACTTGCAATTCTTGCCACGGGTGCGAACGTTTCATTATAATCTGTCAGGTACTCTTGTGAAAATCCCCGGGCGACTAGACGAGCTTTATATTTTGCTAAGTTTCCGTGTTCATCGGTTTTTATACTACACACTAGGATGGCTCATAATAAATAAAAACGAAAAATTAAACTTTTTTAGAGTTGGAACAAATAGTCCAGGGAACTGTGAGGCTGTGTGATTTTTTTCCGATTTTTTAATTCAATTTTGCAGTAGCGCATGGCATTTCAAGTTTGACTATAATATCTGACGTACTGGCAGTCAATGGTTATAAAACTTGGGTAAAAGTTAAATATCCTTGATTACGGTCCGGTGCTAGGTTATAAAAATGACAGAGGATGAATCTTCGGATCTGTTCAGGTAGAGAATGCAGCGACTAGTATAGGTCCGTCACTGTTGCTCCCATAGCGAGGAGGTCGGAAATACATGCGTTTTCTGGGGAGCAATAGAAACCCAACTATACGACTGCCCTGTGCGAGACAGAGGCGCTCGCAGTTGTCCCTGTTACACAGAACGATGTGCTCCATGAATATTAATAATAATAACACAATATCTATGAGTCGTGGAAAGATGAATCGGAATAGTATATTACGCAACAAGTGCGTAATGGGTTTTTTGGCTCGTGGGAAGTTGTAAAACGAGCCGAAGGCGAGTTTTACAATCCTACGAGTCAAAAAACACCATTACGCACGAGTTTCGTATACTATTTTATGTCATAGGGCCCAGAATCCGCGATTCTACCGAGCGAAGCGACGTTAGGATCGCGTGATTCTGGGCACCTGTGACATAAAAATTATTCTTCATTAGAACATTTAATGCTGCATGTCTCGTCAACTTTTCAGTAGTTCTCAATATATTTTGGCCGGTATAAAAATGATTATTTATTGTTCATTTGTTTCCCGATGCCTAAAAATAAAAAATCGGTCCCGTGTACCTAATTTTTAAGCTATAGATTTTTTTTTCAATGTATAGAATAACAATTACATTCCACTTTTTGCTAATTTGATTCCAAGATGTCTTAATTTATTTTTTCTTTAATGAAAAATTACACTAGTCTCATGAAAAACTATAAGAAATCATTCCTCAAAGAATTTTCAGAACTTTATTAGTTTTTCATTTTTATAAAAAAAATTTATTTTGTCAAAAATTCATTATTGCATTTCAAAATCAATTAGGTTTTGTTGGAGTCGAATTTGCAAAAAGTTGATTATAATTGTTATTCGACAAATTTGTTTAAAAAAATTGATGAAAAAATAATCCATAGCTCAAAAATTGGATACGNAGATTTTTTTTTCAATGTATAGAATAACAATTACATTCCACTTTTTGCTAATTTGATTCCAAGATGTCTTAATTTATTTTTTCTTTAATGAAAAATTACACTAGTCTCATGAAAAACTATAAGAAATCATTCCTCAAAGAATTTTCAGAACTTTATTAGTTTTTCATTTTTATAAAAAAAATTTATTTTGTCAAAAATTCATTATTGCATTTCAAAATCAATTAGGCTTTGTTGGAGTCGAATTTGCAAAAAGTTGATTATAATTGTTATTCGACAAATTTGTTAAAAAAAATTGATGAAAAAACAATCCATAGCTCAAAAATTGGATACACTAGACCGATTTTCGAATTTCAAACATCTGGGGGACAAATCAAGTGATTTCTTGGATTAACAAATTTTTTGCACTAATTTTTCCTTTCTACGAATGAACTTCCTCCTCTATGGAAATGGTCATTTGAATATCCTGAGACTCTTGTAGCTCACAGGGTCTCCCCTTAATGGCAGGGCAACGTAAAGTCTAAAATATATCCTCAGAGTGGGAGACTTTCAAATTTCTGTTGACGTATTTACTTCTAAAATGAATCTCCGTATTTTGGAATTTACCTGTCGTAGTCATTTACTTATCACTCTGATGCCTGTGACTCAGGGGTCACCAATAAACTGGATTTCCAATGACGCCCACTGGCTCAAACTCAGAAATTGTCTTGATAAAGGAGTTCACAAATGACTTAGCTTCCAAGAACCTTAATGAATTGGGCTGAATTTACGATTTGCGGAAGCAAAACTCTTGAACCCTCGTTCCTAATTTGCTTATAACTGTCTTGTCCAATATTCATCTGGCAATTGAATATTCTCCGACCATTTCCTGAACTGTTCTAATGGTCAGTCAGTGCACGACTTCCAAAGAGCTAGCATCGCAAGAATCTTTGTCCTTCCACTTGTGCTCTAATATTCAAGAACGAACTTTCAGTGCCTGTGGTAGTGTGTCAATAATATCAGCCAATTATTTAGAGAAAAAAAGTGCAAAAATGCCAATGACGTGACTAGATACCTACAGGAGATAACTAGAGGAAGTGGTAAAGAGCAGGCAAATGCCATCTTTACATGCCTGGACGAATGGGGACTTGTCAATGAAGTCTGTGCCATGGTATTTGATACCACTTCCAGCAACACAGGCAGCGCAAATAGTGCCTGTGTTTTACTGGAGAAGTTATTGGGAAGAAATCTTCTATATCTTGCGTGCCGGCATCATATTTTCGAGTTACTCCTCAAATCTGCCTTTGAAATTTCAATAGGGCCATCTTCTGGGCCAGAAATTCTCATTTTTAAGAGATTTCAAGGGCAGTGGATGGACATCGAAAAAAGTAAATTTTCACCAGGAGTGCGAGATAGTGATATCCAAGCCGCAGTTGAGGATGAGGTGAAAGATGCCCTTGCTTTCGCATATTCCCAATTAGAGGTAGGTGGTAAAAGATTCGACGGTATTTATTATAGCAAAATCATTTCCCTTCACCTTATTAAATTACGAAACTCAATCTCTTCTTCATTTATCACTCCATAGATCAACAACAACCGGAAGGACTACAAAGAGTTTCTGGAACTCGTCATCATATTCTTGGGCGGAAATTTTCCGGATGGTAATCGCTTCAGAGCTCTTAGCCCCATTCATCATGCGAGGTGGATGGCGAAAGCGATTGATTCGCTAAAAAATTTTCTATTCAGACACCAATTTCGATTGACGTCCCATGAGACATCAGGTTTGAGGAAAATTCGTATTGTTATTGTTCTTCTGTACCAGAAGAGCTGGTTCACATCTTCTAATGCAATTGAAGCTCTCAACAATAACTTGCAATTATTGAAAAAGTTGACTACGGATAATTCAGCATTGTCAGGAGTTTATGATGCTGTATTTGATAAATTTGCAAACCATCTCTGGTACTTATCAGAAGAACTCATCGCTTTTGCATTATTCGACGACAATGTCAATATAGATATGAAAAGGAGAATGTGCGATGCTATCAAATCTCGTTCCCCATTTCAAGATGATCGGAAGAGGAGAAAATCAGGAGTTAAGGGTCGAAAATTCAACCAAGAATTGAGTCTAGATCAATTTGTGACGCAAAACACAATTAAATTCTTCGAAATCTTGAATCTAGACCATACTTTTTTGGATATCGATCCAATAAAGTGGGGAGAAAGAGAAGATTATGAGAATGTTTTAAAAACTGTGAGATCTCTCCTAGTGACAAACGACGTAGCTGAGAGAAGCGTATCTCTCGTGAGCGAATACAATGATTTGCTCACGAAAGATGAAAACTCTAAACAAGATGCAATGCTCGTGGTCAGAAAATCGCGGGCATTGACATCTGGCTGCACCAGGGAGGAATTACAGTTTTCATTAGAGAACTACCTGAAAAACACAGCGTAATGGAAAATTAATATTGACCTGAGCAATCTCGGTTCATGTCGATTTCAGTATACTTCAAGTTTTTGAACAGTATTTCGAAATTTAAAGGAAATCACGTCATTTTCGTATATATCTTTCTTTTAGACCTTGCTCCGCTCTACAAAAAAGGTTATTATAAAAACTTCAATATAGCCAATAGATTCCGAGATTATTGTATGAAAACTCAACAGGAATCTAAGTAGACTTGGGCCGATTGACCACTTCGCTATTGAAATTTTTCTCCGAGATTCTCTTCTCAATTAACTATACATATTCGATACTCATTGAAAAGCTCATCGAAAGAGCCTTTGAACAGCGCTTAACATATTTAATTCCCATGACGATTCATTAGATAACAAGAGTTCGAATAATTTGATTTTATTCGTGGGGAAATATCATCTATTACAAGTGCTTTACAATTTCTATGGCATTTTTGTTGTTATATGTAATTTTATGAATTTTTCACTATATAGAGGAGAATTGAAGTTAAATTGAAAGTATTTTTTTCGGATAATGAACGAATACCTTTAAATTTGATGCCTCTTGTTGCATTCCAATAGAATGCTATTTAAAACAAGCAGGGGTTCGAGCTTTTTTGGCCGCAGCCATCTGACCGTTAGTTTATGTATTATAACTCCTTTTCTTTCTTTCATTTCTACCAATTCCATTGGTAGTAAGCTTCCGAATGGATCTNTTAGTTTTTTCATTTTTATAAAAAAAATTTATTTTGTCAAAAATTCATTATTGCATTTCAAAATCAATTAGGCTTTGTTGGAGTCGAATTTGCAAAAAGTTGATTATAATTGTTATTCGACAAATTTGTTAAAAAAAATTGATGAAAAAACAATCCATAGCTCAAAAATTGGATACACTAGACCGATTTTCGAATTTCAAACATCTGGGGGACAAATCAAGTGATTTCTTGGATTAACAAATTTTTTGCACTAATTTTTCGTTTCTACGAATGACCTTTCTCCTCTATGGAAATGGTCATTTGAATATCTNCCTGATGAGAAAACAGACAAACAGAAATATCTCGAAAACTTTGTATGAACGGATATATATGTTTTGATTGACTCGGATAAAAGGCATCGAAACAAATATTTTGAGAAAAAAAAATTGAAATCGGCTGCGTAGTTTTTAAGCTATTGCACAGAAATGGTTTTCAGAGAAAGTCGAATATCTCGGAAGCTACCCATGCGATTGAACTTATTTTCAATAGGAAGGATTGGTATCATGAGAGGAAGATTCTGTCCAAATTTCAAGTTGATATCTCAATTTTTGCACAAGCTAGAGTGATTACAAGGATTTTTATGAAAAAAACGGAAAAACGGAATTATCTCGAAAACTTTGTATGAACGGCCGCATATGTTTTGACNGCTCTAATATTCAAGAACGAACTTTCAGTGCCTGTGGTAGTGTGTCAATAATATCAGCCAATGATTTAGAGAAAAAAAGTGCAAAAATGCCAATGACGTGACTAAATACCTACAGGAGATAACTANAATTTTTGTACAAGCTAGAGTAATTACAAAGATTTTTATGAAAAAACAGAAAAACGGAAATATCTCGAAAACTTTGTATGAACGGGTATATGTGTTTTGATTGATTCGGATAGAAGGCATCGAAACGAATATTTTGAAAAAAAAATTGAAATCGGTTGACTAGCTTCGAAAATATTAGCGACAAACGATTTAAAAACGAATAGTTTTTTCTAAAAAACTATTTGATTAATCGGGCTAAACGTTTGCCCAGAGTTAGTCCTTGTTAAGCTCTATAATCTGACAAAATTTTAGATTTTTCGGAATAAGTTTAGCCAAGTAATTACTCAATTTTCCAAAAATTGACCAGNCTTATTAAATTACGAAACTCAATCTCTTCTTCATTTATCACTCCATAGATCAACAACAACCGGAAAGACTACAAAGAGTTTCTGGAACTCGTCATCATATTCTTGGGCGGAAATTTTCCGGATGANTTTCTAAAAAACTATTTGATTAATCGGGCTAAACGTTTGCCCAGAGTTAGTCCTTGTTAAGCTCTATAATCTGACAAAATTTTAGATTTTTCGGAATAAGTTTAGCCAAGTAATTACTCAATTTTCCAAAAATTGACCAGCGTATTTTTACGTTTCACACCATTCTATATCATACCCAATCAAAATTAGAAAATGTGAAAACAGCACGACTACATTGGTTCCATTCGGAAGCAAAAACAAGAGGGAAGTTCATACCAAATTTCAAGTTAATATCTTCATTTTTTCGGAAGTTAGAGCNATAATCGCTTCAGAGCTCTTAGCCCCATTCATCATGCGAGGGGGATGGCGAAAGCGATTGATTCACTAAAAAAAANAATTAGAAAATGTGAAAACAGCACGACTACATTGGTTCCATTCGGAAGCAAAAACAAGAGGGAAGTTCATACCAAATTTCAAGTTAATATCTTCATTTTTTCGGAAGTTAGAGCGTTAACAAGCGTTTTGAACAAAAAACCGAAAAACTAAAATATCTCGGAAACTTTGTATGGACGGGTATACATATTTCGATTGATCGAGATAGGAGCATCAAGACGAGTATTTTGAAAAAAAAAATCGAAATCGGTTGGATAATTTTCCAGATATCGGCTAAAAACCATTTACAAACGAATGGTCATTTCTCAAAAACGGCTGGACCGATTGAGCTANCCCCATTTCAAGATGATCGGAAGAGGAGAAAATCAGGAGTTAAGGGTCGATAATTCAACCAAGAATTGAGTCTAGATCAATTTGTGACGCAAAACACAATTAAATTCTTCGAAATCTTGAATCTAGACCATACTTTTTTGGATATCGATCCAATAAAGTGGGGAGAAAGAGAAGATTATGAGAATGTTTTAAAAACTGTGAGATCTCTCCTAGTGACAAACGACGTAACTGAGAGAAGCGTATCTCTCGTGAGCGAATACAATGATGTGCTCACGAAAGATGAAAACTCTAAACAAGATGCAATGCTCGTGGTCAGAAAATCGCGGGCATTGACATCTGGCTGCACCAGGGAGGAATTACAGTTTTCATTAGAGAACTACCTGAAAAACACAGCGTAATGGAAAATTAATATTGACCTGAGCAATCTCGGTTCATGTCGATTTCAGTATACTTCAAGTTTTTGAACAATATTTCGAAATTTAAAGGAAATCACGTCATTTTCGTATATATCTTTCCTTTAGACCTTGCTCCGCTCTACAAAAAAGGTTATTATAAAAACGNACGCTCCGTAGGGCTCGTAGAGGCGTCTGAAGATCTCTAAATCTCGCATAAATCCGGATTTTTATTTCAATAACAAATAGCTATTTTGCAGAGAAAATTTTTTTATGTATTTCTTACCTCCCTTTCAGAAAGTCTACAAAAGGTGATAACGATAAATTGAGTAATTGAGTATTAAAAAAATTATTATCACATTCTCTCTGTGAAAACGTGTAAAAGTGCATAGCAAATTGAACTGCTATGCGCCAGTTCAAAAATAATTTTAAAAATTTGAAAAAATTCCCATGGGTTTATCATTATTTTCCTTACCATATTCAGAATAAAAAGAATCGAAATTAAATTTTTTCAACGTTTGAGCCATCCTACTACACACCCACTTGCAATCAACAACATTCTTTCCGCTAGATCTAGGAGTCAATGTCCACGTTTGATTATTTACCAATGAATCTATTTCACTTTGAATTGCCTCTTCCCACTGAACTCTATCACTTCTAAATTCTATTTCTTGAAATGTTTTTGGAATTTCATGCAGTGCTGATTGTGCCGATAAAACGCAGTCTTCTGGCATATTTATTTCATCGTATGTAACTGGCGGGAAATTTTTAATTCTGTCACTTCTCCTACATTGGTCTTTAGGGTGGAATATTTCTCCGTGAGATGTTGAAGGACACGCATCTGTACAGTCACCTGACTTCTCTTGATGCTCTAACCTNCTCAACAGGAATCTAAGTAGACTTGGGCCGATTGACCACTTCGCTATTGATATTTTTCTCCGATNCCGCTCTACAAAAAAGGTTATTATAAAAACTTCAATATAGCCAATAGATTCCGAGATTATTGTATGAAAACTCAACAGAAATCTAAGTAGACTTGGGCCGATTGACCACTTCGCTATTGAAATTTTTCTCCGAGATTCTCTTCTCAATTAACTATACATATTCGATACTCATTGAAAAGCTCATCGAAAGAGCCTTTGAACAGCGCTTAACATATTTAATTCCCATGACGATTCATTAGATAACAAGAGTTCGAATAATTTGATTTTATTCGTGGGGAAATATCATCTATTACAAGTGCTTTACAATTTCTATGGCATTTTTGTTGTTATANTTCCGCCCTTAGTTGGCCTTGATTTCTCAAAATCAAACTCATCAACTATGACATCCCTCACAACAACAGATTTTTCTTTTTCACAATCCCACACTCTGTAGCCATTCGGTTCATATCCCAGTAGGATACCTTTCCACGATTTCTCATCAAATTTGTCTTTAATTAGCTTATCGTGTACATAAACCGTTGAACCGAATACTTTCAAATGTTTCATCTGTGGCTTCTTCTCATGCCACATCTCGAATGGTGTCTTATCATACTTAAGAGCCCTGGTTGGTGTCATGTTAACCAAATGAGTAGCAGTTAGAACTGCTTCTCCCCAAAAATCTTTTTCAAGATTCGCAACAACCATCATAGTTCTTGCTCTCTCCGTTATGGTTCTCACCATACGCTCAGCGACGCCATTCAACTGTGGGGTTCTTGGGACTGTCAAGTGATATGTTATGCCTCTCTCTGTACAATAATCCTTCATTTCGTTCGACAAATATTCCCTCCCGTTATCACAATATAAATTCACCTATTTTAAGTTGAATTTGGCTTCACTTTTTGCCACGAAATCTCGAAAAACTTTAAAGACTTCAGATTTATATTTAATGATATATGAGACATAATATAGTGTGTATACTGATCAATAAATAAAACAAAATAATTCTTTTCATCCATCGTAGGAGGAGTGACAGGACCCGCAACGTCTGAGTGAACTATGAATAATGGCCTTTTTATATGTTCCTTATTCTTTGATTTATTGAATGGTAATCGTGCCTGTTTTCCTTTAATGCATGGTTCACACAATGTCTCATCAGGTACTATCGAATCTAAACACGCGATATCTTCGAACATACCTTTTGATTTTAATTCGAGAAATTTTTGTTTTCCTATATGGCCTAGACGTTGATGCCACAATTGATACTCAACTTTTCTACTCACGGCGTTGGCTGTTTTTAAATCTATCTTGAATGTAATGGTAGTTAAATTGTGTTTTGACTCACCACTCACAAAAATTTTTCCATCTTTTACTATTCTCACCCCTTCTTGATCAAAAGTGGTCACGAACCCTGCTGCTTGTATCCTGGCAATGGATAAAAGATTGTGTGGGAGTTCTGGACAGTACAGCACATTCTCCAGAGTTCCACTGATCCCCTGATCGCTGGTTACTTTGAGATTTCCCTGCTTCGTTGCTGTGATGTGTTCGTCAACCTTCGCCACTGCAAGATTGATCGGTCTATCCAGTAGTTTGAAATCACTTGCCAAATCTTCCCTGTTGATAATGTGATCGGTAGCCCCAGAGTCCAGAATAAAAGTGACATCACTTAGCTCCAACGTAGCCAACGGTTCTCCAGCCATAAATGCGAAACGAGATGTTGCATTGGCTTCTTTGCGGTTCTCCACTTCTGCTATATGTGCAGCACTCTTCTTTTTACCTTCTCCAGGCTTGACCCATCTTCGTAGTTGATTTACATTTCCATTTTCTTTTGTTTTGGTGAATTTCCTGGAGAAACAATTTGCCATTAGGTGGCCCCGCTTTCCACACTTGAAACAAGTTGCCAATTTCCTGTTCATTTTTATTCTATTCTGAAACTGTATGGCTTGAAATTTGCTTGATTTTCACCAGTCACTACCGCATTTAAAACTTTTGCACTTTTGTCTTGTTGCTCGTGGATTCGTTTGGTTTCACAGTCTAATAATTTAGCTTTGATAACTGCAAGAGTGAGACAGTCAGGGGATAATTGCTCAATCACAGTTACTATACTGTCATAGGAACTGGGCAATGTGAGCAGTACATGCGCCACTTTATCTTTTTCGTTTAATGTCCCGCCAGATGCTATAAATTCCTCAAAAAGCTCCTCTAATTCAGAAAAATGCTTTAATAAGGTAGTATCACTTTGTAATTTGAATGTGAGCATTTTCTTCCGAATTAATAGTTCCGTAGCCAGACTTTTTCTTTGATAAATGGCATCTAATCGTGCAATCAATTCTCTCGCCGTTTCTTCCCTTTTGGCGAAATGTAAAAATGAATCCGCCAAGTTTGCCACTATCACTCCCTTTGCAACGTTATTGTCTTTCTGCCATTTTTCTTTCCGTGTCTTTGGAGGTTCCGATTCTAGCATTCTAATCACTCCTAATTCTGTCAACAAATATTCAATTCGCATTTTCCATATATTGTACCCTTCTCCGTTGAACGGCTTAAAATTTCTATTTAATTTTTCTATGTTCAGATCTATTTAATATTATAGAAACATTTTTCACACGCACTGATTATTCTGTCTTTTCATCTTAAAATAACACAGGAGATCTGATACTTACCTTTATCGTTACACTGGGCCCATAACCTATTGGATTATGGGATCAAAAATAATGAACACTTCTAATTGTATTTTCACTTATATCCTTTATTCTCATGCATAATTTCCGACTCTACTTTAACCAGGAGGTACGTTGCTCTATGGATACTCAAGAGAGACTAACGGACAACTAAACTACTTGGGCCTTATTTTAGGACCTTTGGGGCAACAACATTTCCACCCCCCTAAAAGGGGTTTTTCCTTCTCCCCTTGACCACTTCTGGTCGCCAAATGTTGCTGAGGGGTAGGCAGTAATAAAGATAAGCTTGTCCGTAGACTACCAGTTTCGGCATGGACATTTCCCTTTTCTTATTCCCCGGCCCTACTGCAATAAAACCATAAAACGTCTTTCCAGAAACGAAAGATATAAAAACTAGGAGAGAAAGAGTGAATTTTGTACTTGGGGAAATCCCCAAAAATCCAACAGACCCTCACGAAGTTCGACTCAACAAAAAATTATACCATCTCATATCCTGAAAAAATTTACAACGCTTTAATCCCTGATGTCTGTGGGTAGATGACTCGATGGGATTGAGGAGCTACAGCTTTTTTTAAATACTTTTTGTTAACTTTCGTTACGCATAAATTCGTATAACTTGTGCCCTGCATTAGTTAGAGAAAGAGAGCGAGAGAGAGAGAGAGAGAGAGAGAGAGAGAG